>NW_027042532.1:0-66890 GCF_035927105.1 Exophiala bonariae | reverse complement strand
ATTCGACCACGACCAGCTCAATGGACTCAACAACCAGCTCAATAGATTCGACCACGACCAGCTCAATAGACTCGACCACGACCAGTTCTATAGAATCAACGACCAGCTCAGTGGAATCAACGACCAGCTCAATGGATTCGACCACGACCAGCTCAATGGATTCGACCACGACCAGCTCAATAGATTCGACCACGACCAGCTCAGTGGAATCAACGACCAGCTCAATGGATTCGACCACGACCAGCTCAGTGGAATCAACGACCAGCTCAATGGATTCGACCACGACCAGCTCAATGGATTCGACCACGACCAGCTCAATCGACTCAACAACTAGCTCTTTAGACTCAACAACTACTAGCTCCTTCTCGACACTTACAGAATCTAGTAGCACCAGCTCGACTTCTTCATTACCGACTTCGGAGTCAACTACAACTACGGACCTTTCTACTTCTAGTACAGTTATATCGACCTCGACGGACTCTTCTACGACGAGTAGCCAGCCCAGTTCAACATCTGATAGCTCACTCTCCAGCACATCAACAGATGCTACCTCCACCACTTCGACGTCGAGTATCTTGACCTCATCAGCGGATACGAGCTCTTCCGCGACTTCTACAGACCTTAGTAGCACGAGCTCGACTTCCTCAGCAACGACAACTTTAAGCTCTACCCTGGGACCAATTTCGACCAGTATAACTACAAGTTCATCAACAACGATTTCTCTTACTACATCCACTACCTCAATAGAGACTACCACTAGTGCAACCTCAAGTACCCTACTCGTAAGCACTTCTAGCACTTCTAGCACTTCTAGCACTTCTAGCACTACTAGTACGACTAGTACGACTAGTACATCGACTATTGGCCCCACAAGCAGTACAAGTACTGTCAGCACGGCTAGCGCAACCAGCTCCTCTAGCACGTCGCCTGCTAGCTCAACAACTAGTACAAGTACTATCAGCACGGCTAGCACAACCATTTCCTCTAGCACATCGGCTGTCAACCCAACGACAACTACAAGTACCATTTCAAGTGCTGGTCCTACCAGCAGCTCTGCCAGCAGTTTGAGTAGCACCACGACCACCACTTCAAGCGCAATTTTGACAAGCACCACTACGTCAAGCACACTTAGGACGACCTCCACCACAACAAGTATTCCACCTACAACAACGACAACGACCACGACAACGCCAATTCTCGCTACCACAACCACTGTCCGGACAACCTCGACCAGCGCGGCTCCGACATTCAACTGCGATCCAAATGGCTACCTGATTCAAAACGCCGCATTCTATCGTGTAAATATTGCCACTGGAGCTTCAACGCTAGTCAAGTCCAGCGTGGGCAAGAACATGAACGCCATAGGATACAACACACTAGACAACTTCATCTACGGATTTGGCGTGAATGACCGAACCATCAATCGACTTGCGCCGGACGGAACCCTGACGGTGATCTCCACCCTGCCTGCAGCACAAACAGGCTTCAACGCAGGCGATATCGATACCAACGGCATCTTGTGGCTAAGTGCTTCAGGCTCAACCTGGGCGCAAGTTAACATGGTTCCTGGATCCGCAACATTCGGTCAATTGATCAGCTCCGGCACCACCACCGGCTTACCCAGTGGCACCACTGCCATCGATTGGGTGTTCCTCCCCGGTCAAGGCCAGAATCTATTCGCAATCGCAGCTGGCGGTGGAATATCCTATCTATACATGTTCAGCATGGTTAGCAAGGCATGGACGCAATTACGCAATTATGGCAGCATCGCAGGCAACACTTGGGGCGCTGGATATGCCGCCCCCGACGGCAGTCTCTTCGCTGCCGACAACACGAGTGGTTCAATTTACAAGTTCCCACTAAACGGTCCCGCCGTATTTGTGGCAACTGGTCCAGCTACCAGCTCCAACGACGGTGCCAGATGCCCTTTCAATGCCCAGATCACTTAGGGGAGAATACATGATCAATAAAATGCTCGACATGCTGCTACATCACGAGGCCCCTCTCCAGTGATCTACCTCCCTGGCCAATCGACTTGATAAAGCTGTGTTGCCCGCCAGTTCCATCTTTACTCTTCAAAGAGTCGTTCTTATATACACGATCGAGACGACAACTAGCAACGATTTTGTTTTTTTCTCTGACTTTTGGAAGAACTTCCTCGGCGCCTTGAAAGCTACGTACTTTGCAGTGCTTTTATTGCTTTGTCTATGTGAATGGAGCTAGACGGGTGGAGTATGTTAGGTTCACGGAAAATGTGAGCTTTGGCGCTTATGCCTTGCCTGAACTGATCGCACGATATGTACGATATGGAATTTATTGTGGGTATCATCCAGGTAAATAGCGATGGTGTTCTCTGGAGTACTGCCAATATTCACAACCCCGAGTTTTTTAGAACTCGTTTCATGACATATCAGGACTTCAACGGATGCAGAATGACCTCAAGTTTGGTATTTGCCATGAGGAGACCTCCAGTTACATCATAGATAGGACTTGACATCTAATAGAGTTATTTCGCAACGAACGCTTCATCAGCTAGTGAGCTTTTGTACATAAGATTTCCTTTCTTGTAATAGCTGCCGTCGAGGAACCTCTCACAACTGACTCCAGCCAGAACTTTGTTGGAAGTCCACTCCTTATTCTGCCCTTTCTGAACGGTGCTTTGCACCTCATGCTCTCCATAACCTTGGCCGCGAGAACATCATCCGAGCACTGAATATGCGCCATGATCGCTGATGAAAAGAAGCAGATGAACCTTATTCATGAGTTGTTCCGAGAGCTTTACGACGGATCGCCCGATGCACGCATACTTTGCGCAGAATCACGACTTGGAGAATTATTGGACGGTACCACGTTTGGAAACGGATCGACTATTCATCGCTTGAAGGTCGTGAAAGGCGTCGTTTGTTAGTTTCCGATACGATCCGAATCGATGTCAAGAATACCTCTGACGCCCTTCCAATATTGCAGATCGTGAAGACATCGAATGTGCTCGTTTGGTGGAAGACGAGTCGCGGGACGTATGTGGAATGCATGATCAGTTGTGGACAACTACTGACCTTTTGAACAGGGTGAGCTCCAGGTGTTGTAAGGCCTTTAGCACCTGCTATTGAATCTTAGCTGAACCAATATCAGCTTCCTAAAACCGTTTATGCGGAATGCGATTGCACTATCGCCAACCTCCTTTTTCCAATTGCTCAAGGCCACGAAAGCGCCACCATCCTACTTCGAGGTCCTCATGAACAATAATGGCGTCTACAACTCCTACGTTGTTCGTGGATCGGATAGTGTCCCTAAAGACTACTGTGAGCGAGATATCAAAGTTCTCTTGTAGATATCGGCTGACGGTACAGACTTATTTGTCAAGTACCCTTTTGGCCCATTCGCTAACGGGTCTTTCATGCTTCATCATTGTTTCCCTTCAGGCAAAACGTCCGCGATTGTGGAAGTGACAAATGCACAGTTTCTTGCGGAAACGATCTTTCAAACACTCTCGAGTTCTGATTCCGGGGGTACGCCTTCAGCATCAACACTACATCCATTCACTCCATTTGCTTTGTTCGTCAACCATCTCCGTTGTCTGAATGAGGATGAGCGCCAAGATATCGACAAAGCCATCTGCCATCTCGAATCACGTTCAGGAGTAGCCTTACACACGTTCGGCTCTCGTTCCCGCGCGAGGATCTCCGAGTTCGCTTTGCTGAAGAAAGAACTCCACATGAAAGAAGCACTGATGGCAATGGCAAATCACGTTTTCTCCTTTCAGGCCAGAATGATCGACTTTGCTGTCAAGGAGTGTGAGGCTTTCTCGGCGTTGGTGCCTAGAAGCAGCACGCGGCTCTCGAGTCACGCTGTGACTCGACAGATGGACTTCGTGACTGCGTCTCTGGTACAAAACGGAAGCATGGCGACATGGACTCTGGAGCAGCTCCAAGCTTTGGGGAAGAGACTTCGTGTGCAAGCCAAAGTTGTGAGTTGATTCATTTTCAGGCATCTATTCACTCCTCCAGAGCACTAATTGAATCTGCTCAGGTCGATGGCACCATCACTGCCACCGACACATTAACAATGATACGACTCGCTCAGAATTCTCAATCTGATAGCAGCACTGTATGTGAACCCCCCTCAATTAATTGAAATCATTTAGACCATTACCACCGTCCTCACTTGAGCCAAGCTAACCAAGCTGTTGTCTCCAGATGAAAGCCATCACCGTCCTCACTATGGTGTTCTTGCCAGCAACATTCGTGTGCTCTCTCTTCGGCATGGGGTTCTTTGACTTCGAGACTTCGCCAAACGAATCCAAGCTGCGGATAGCCGATCAATTCTGGATCTACTTTGTGGTTACAATTCCGCTAACTGTCGTCGTGCTGGGTACTTGTGCTGCATGGCTGAAATGGAGCGGTCGAGAAAGAGATAGCATCGGCGACTTTCCAGTGAAATGATGCTGTAACGATTGATATGACTTCATTGAGTATCTTCCGACACCACCTGACGACAGTTAGCAATGTGAATGTGGAAGGGCCACGGCCGGGACAGACCGTGTTTTGAGACAAGAGGTCGTTCATTCATAAATATCCCTCTTTACCCACGGGCGGAATAAACCAGGAGTTGGCGTTATATCCGAAAGATCATGTTTATGCCAGACATGCAGTATCTACACTGGTGAACATCAAGCTCGGTTGCATCTGCTGCGACCGCCAGCAGTATCACAACCAACGTGAATTGAAACCCATGCTCCACGCCATCATACCTCCAAAACAGTGTCTATCAGCCCAGGCACGCTTGAGGTCTATCGTGTCTGCGTCATCATAACCGATCCACTGGTGCTTGTCCCAAGTCATTCGTTTTTGCATGGCATCACGATCGAGGACGATCGAGGGCGATCACTCTTTGATGACGGTGGCCAGGTCGCCAAGGGTCATGACACCGCTTGGATCTGGAGTGCACTTTCCGGACTTGCTGGGCCCACTGGCCTTACAGCCCTTGATCGTGCAGCTATAGTTTGATAACGTATATCCACGACCATAGTATGGAACGCCCAGATTCACTTGCCCAGCCTGGGTTGCATTGGCCCATAACGGCAGTAGTTCGACTGCGATGTCACGAATGTCGGCGCCGTACGTCACTTTTGTTCGGTCCGATCCTTCATCGATGCCCCAACCGTGGATGTCGTAACCCATGAAATTGAAGAAGTCGAGATAATTGGATAGGCCGTCAATATCGAATCCCTTGACACTGCCCCAGTCCGAAGGTACGGCCGTGGATATTCCACACCTGATCGTGTCTTTGATCTCCTTAGCCAGGGCTACGAAATTCTGTGCATCAGAACCTGATCGGTCCGGGAATTCCCAGTCGAGATCGACACCTTGAAAAGAGTACTTGTCCATGAAGTCCTTGAGAGAGGACACGAACGCCGTTCGCGACGTAGCATTTCTCGCCATAGCTGACCATTTCGCGCCGCCGAAAGCCCCTCCTCCAACAGCGATCCACGTTTGCAACGAATCGGACTTCAAGGCGGTGAACTCGGCGTAGTACCGTTCGTCTGTAGCGTTCGCCGGGATGACATCGAACGTCTTTAGGTCGAAGTGCGCGAAAGCGAGTAACAGATGCGTCATACCTGCCCTGTCGATGTCTGCGGGCAACACCACATCACAGGCGTCATCATGGACTTGCTGCACCTGCCAATAGCCCACCCGGCGGCCGTTGGTAGCAGACTTCTTGCTCGCATCACAACTGGGAGCGGTTGGAACCACGCAACTCCCGTAACCTGGTTGGCACCCTGTACCGCAGTGCGCGCTGGTCGTGCCACAGAACCCGGCGACACTGCAGCACGTATTCAGACCACATCTTGCTCCTCCGACAGCTGGCCCACACTCTATCGCGGAGCCTTTGCTTAGAACAGCAGTTGCCGTGAGGACGATGAGAAGCGCGAGGAAATGAACGTATTTGAAGAGCATTTTGGCGCGAATATAAGACTTTCCTGATCGGTGATATCGCGAACTATTGAATGCAATTTACAATATTCTGCAAAGGACGGTATGCTAGGAGTCGTCAAATGATACACACGCGACGGGGATGGAAATATGCAAGTGAGAAGGACTGTTTGTGATTTCTGAAGAAGTTGGGGGCTGTTGAGATCTTTATTTGTATTTATGTAAACAGTGGATGTGAGAAGGCATCCTCATCAAGCTACAGACTTCTGCTTTAGAGTTTGACTTCCTGAACCTTCGTAAGGAATATTGAACATCATCGTGCTTGCCTAGGGGAACTGCCCAACAGACGACGAATGGCCTAGGAAAGATCCGCCGGCTAACGATTTCGATGCTTCAGGTACCATTGTCGTTGATGTCACGGATTCAGAAGGAAAGATCGTGGCTCAGATGCTCATTCAGCGCGGGATTCAGAGGGACTAGGGCGCAGCAATAAATGGGGTTAGAGGTGGCCATTATTGGCGGGCCCTGGAGGCCTCACACCCAACTTCAACTCATGCTACTTTTTCTAGAGGATGAAAACTCTCAAGGGGTGGTTTGGGTGGTTCGCAAGGACTCAAAGAGTTCGTGCGTGATCTTTCGTCAACCTTCTGATATTGAGGAAGTGGTTCATAAAGTTGTAAAGACTGACAGTCGAACAATGTGAGCTGAGCCAGCCTGTTGTTATTTTGAGTTGTCAGTTCGTATGGACCTCGTTTGAGTTTAGGGTAGCCTGAGGCACAGGGCTGCGACGACGTATGCCATCTACCACTCCGTAGGCAGTCAAGTACGTCTTTTTCAGTCAATAATCTTATTAGTCACATTTTATCAAGTACATTTCAATCAGAGCGTTGCATCTTTCTCGGCTTCAAACTGTGTAGAATACACTAATATAAGCTACCCTATTCGTTATCGAGCAGTCTGTGTAGTCGTTTAGTACGGCGGGCGACAGGGCAGGAAAAACGGGGGTAGCAATACACTAATTTTGTCATGTCTACGGAAGGCCTGAGGCAGCCGTGTGCGCTACTTGCAAACGATATCTTCCGCCACACTACAGTACCGATGATAGTAGATATTTGGCAACAGCACAATTAAACGACCGATGTTATTGATTGTATGCACGACGAAAAGCTTCATTGTCCTGTTGGGTCGAACAAGGCGAATTATCACAGTCCGTGCTAGGGTGAATCATATATACGCTATTCGCTCTAGGGGGGATTATGTATACATGGTGTGCTCTAGGGCGAATCAACTGTCCAACTGACGAAATAAAGAACTCAAACCACGCCTCCAATATTCGATCAGGATAGATTCATGAACGCTACTATTGCTTGATACGTAGGCTCTTCACTCACTCTAGGTAAATTCGCGGATAGTTATGTCCAGAAATAAGGACGACGTCTTCCCCACTGCCAATAGAGTACACGTAGCACTTATTGCTCGGTCTTGCTGGTCTTTGAGCGTTTAATCCTCAGGAAAGCCAGGGTGCTACCCCAGATATCCTCCCAGAGACCGAGCGGAGGACTGATACTCGCTTCGTAGGCATCCACGATAGGGCGTTCCCAAACAAGGTCTGCCTCGTGGGGTTTCACGAATTTAGTCTTCTTGACTACCTTCCATCCCACAAACAAGAGGATGCACACGAAGATCATGGTGTAGTAGGTGAAGAATGTGCCGACAGTCCACCAGCTGGGGTAGAACACTGTGTAGCCTTGGATGAACATGATGATCGTGACGAAAATCAGTCCGACGATATTGATGTATGGTTGGAAATATCCTAGATCAACACATGTTAGATTTGTTTTCTCTTTGACAAGCAAAATTGATACGAAGAGAGAGTAGGCTAGCTATACATGATGAGTCGATTCACAAGGGGTGATATATATACCGGCTGACACACATCCGAATTCGGCAATCTGGCCGGAGCACTCACGTGCGGCGCTAGTCTCGATACAGAATCATAGCCATGACACTCGTTCATAAGGGGGAACGGGGTATAAATGTGAACACTCAGTCGACTCACCTCTGTATGGCAGAGTTCTGCGATCAATCCCCTGAGCCTTGAGGGCGCGGAAGAAGAAGATATACGTGGTACCCATAACGACGTAGTTGAGAAGTTGAGAGGCAGTGACCAAGTTGACAAGCCATCGAATAGCCTGGGCAGAGCCGTTGCTCACCTGAAGGAAGCTCAGGAAGGGGAACACCATGGTAACACAGAAACACCAGTGAGGAATTCCCTTCTTAGTGGTGGCTCGAAGGAACTTTGGTGCTTGTCCCTCCAAAGCGAGACTGTACAGCGAGCGAGTCGCCATGAAACAATATGTGTTTCCAGCGGAGAAGATGCTGGTCACAAGCAGAGCATTAACAAGGTGAGGCAGACCCGTCACGCCCATGTTTTGCATAGCGATAATGTATGGAGATGCTGCGCCGCTGCCAGTTCCCTCATTGTTCAAGATATGGATCAATGTAGGATCGTTATAAGGCAGAACTATTCCCACACACAGTGCTCCAAGAATGAAGAAGCATCCGAATCGCCAATAGCTGGGGAAGAAAAGATTAGTCGAGAGGAATGCCTAATTTTGAGATTTTTGGATGGGGGAGTCGCTGAAAAACTTACACAGTCTTGAATGCAGTCTTGATGGTCACACGAGGATACACTGCCTCTCCAGCAACCATAGCGATATATTCTGGTCCGCAGACAGTCCATGCGGCGACGAATAGGGCACCGAGAAAACCTTCGAATTTACCCAAGGATCCTTCATGGACATATTCCGCGAAGCTCCCAGGATCTCGCCAATATCTGAAGCCGTATGCATCGCCTTGAGGATTACCACCAACCATGGTGACGAAGGTGAACATAAACAGGACAATAATAAGGATGACTTTGCCGGAAGATAGCCAAAACTCCGCCTCTCCGTACCATTTGACTGCGAAAACGTTGATGACCGCATACATGGCAATGCAGACGAGACAGACGGCCCAAACAGGAATGTCGTCTCTCCAGAACTTTAGAACGAGAGTGAGTGCGGAGATTTCGAAGGGGATGAGAATAGCTTCATAGAGGAAGAAATTCCAGCCAGCCATAAATCCAAAAGCTTCGTCGACCCATTTTCCGGCGAACCGAATGAAAGAACCAGAAATGGGCATGTAGACAGTCATCTCGGCGATACCACTGTTCATGGCAGCGATGACGCTGCTGAAGAACATGAAGCCTAACAGGAGAGATCCGGGCCCGCCCTCAAGAAGACCCCAACCAATGCTGACGAAGAGCGCCGTGCCGATTGAACCACCGATGGCAATCCATTGGATCTGTCGATTGTTGAGTGATCGCTGTAGGCCATCGACATTGTAAGTCGAGCCAATGTCTTCGTTGCTGGAGGACGGTTGAAGTACAGACTCGTTGACACCCTTATATTCCTTGGAGGTCCTCTCCATGTTGAATGGCCTGACACTGAGGAGTGTCTCTTCTGTGTTGAATGGAAGGAAGGATAAGTAGCAGTAGTAACAACCACAGCGTCCACCAGAGTGGAAACGAAGGATCCTCCCATGGTCTTATATGTACCAATCTGTCAGACAACGGGGCATGCTTGGGGCGAGGCCATGACACTGGATCACCATACTCCGAGGAACCTCACCTTCGAGCGGGTGATGATCCGAACTCGGTTCTAGAACCCTGATCGGCTACTCAGAGCTAGCGCTCGCAATTCCATCGCGCGTCGGTGGCATCAATAAACATTAGCCAAGGCCTGAGCTTCCAAAAGTGAGCTTCAAATACACCGCACTATCAAAGGTGGGCAAAAGGCATAGACTAAGACTCGCTCTAATTGGAGTTGGGGGAATAGAGAGATAGCAAGGGCTGAGGAGGCGGGTCTTTCTACCCCAATCCGCTTAGACCAGTGACTGTTAGTACTGTGACCCAAGAAATGGCGAGGTGAGTGTGTGGGGCGAACTTGCCACAAGCGCTCTTAAGCCCTGCATGGCAAAGCATGGCCAGAGATAAGCATATCAAGCGATTTACAGTCCTAGCGTTGGTCGTAATTGACACGGAACAATTGGATTGTCGGGCTGGTTGTTCTAGCCCTCTTGGTTCAATCGCCAGCCCTTTTCCCTGTTGCACCAGGATCGAATCTGCGAGCCAGTCAGATACTTCATATTTGTGTTATCTTTGTACCACCTACAAACGCCTCTTTTCTCGTTCGAGTTACTTCAGTCGTTTATCTTGGTCCCTAACGCATTGTGGGAAAAGAAAAAGAGAGCAGCAGCAAGCGAACGCGACAATGCGTCCGTCATAACCACATGGTTGACTCTTATCCGTATGCACGATTTCCTTGCCCGCCCGGATACGTCCTACCGACGACAAGCATGATATCAGGCCGCCCGCCCAGCTGGGTTCGCGCCACACCGGCAGACAGTAGCCTCACGCGAGCTGTCCTAGGGATCAATGTACTGTATTCTGTCTAGCTTCCAGCATCGATATCCATACCAAGGTAGTTATATGCGAGTAGCTTGGTTCCAATTGAAAGGTCGAGGCGAATGCTACAAGCCTACGGAGTACAAGGTACCAGGTACTCTGCTTTGGCAGGATCAGTTGACCAAGCAACCCACTTAGAGATATGGAATGATGGCTCGGGGAACCTAGAGATACCCTCCCGCAGGAACAGAGGTACTGTAGCCTATCCGTCTGCACATTTGCGGATGCAAGCTCGGGTTACTCCATATCTTGTACCACTATCTCCACACAACACACTTAGTGGGTACAAGTACCTCGTAAACTCCTGAAGGAGTAAAAGTAGAAGCAAGCTGACTGCATTTGAAAGATTTCTGCTATCTACGAAGAGGTACGGCCGATGAAGAACGTGAGCTTGAAGAAGGATGGCAATTAACCAAAACCCCCTGTCTAACAAAAAACCAGAAACCGAGTTAGCTCCATCTCCAGCATAATTTCGCCATCTCGCACGAATAAAGTTGTGGCACACGTTTTCAGCTGCCGCTTTGATCAGGTACATCTCACAGAAGCGAGGCCTGGGCCATGGTCATCCGTACATTGATTGGCTGCGCACAAACTTCTTTTCCGGATCGCAAACAAGGTTCGTTCATACTTTGCCAAGGCTGATAGGAAAAGGCCAGCTGCTTCCAACGCTGAGGTTGTGAACTTAAGAACAGGTTGATAGGCTATCATCCGCACACCTGACCGGCCCAGCCGACTTGCAGTGAATTGAATCGTGGACTGTGGCGTGCGGGGGATCTTGCGCCTAGATCAAATCTGTGCTTTGCAACTCGGGAGCTAGCATTGGAAGATGGAGGTGGCTGGAGCTGAAGCCGGAGAGCATGGACGAAGTTTGTCGGAAGTTTCATTGAACCCTAATTCATTTGGAAGATGGGGAAATTAACTTCTCGACTCACAATGCCATTTTATCCGACCTCATGAGTATGCAAAAGGAATGTCATCAGATCGCCATTGTCATTGGATGAATTCATGACAAAGAGGACCTGAGAAAATACGGCATGGCCGCTTCTACGAGTCACCAGAATACTTCGTTGGCAGAGTCACAAATGGGAAGAATCGTTCTCTTCCCGGAGCATATCAATTACATCGTTCGACTTTCCTAAGCTTTGCTCCTTTTAAAAATAGTAAAAATGGTTTTCTTCTAGAAGCACGTTATTCACAATACATAGCAAAGAATTTGGTACCTCTCATGAGCACATTATCCACATCATTCGAACTTATAAGCCCGACTAGCTAATGAAGAACAAGAATTGTTCTCTTCCAGGAATACGTCATCTACATCAGTCAGCCTTCTCAAAGCCTGCGACCCTCGCAATGACCTTTTCTCCGTCACTCCCCTCAGCACCGTTGCCCGAACCGACAGCTTCGACGTCACTACCTTGAGCGTCTAGGACCTGCACAGCTTCGTCCTCCTCTGGACGAATGTAGTTCTTTGGCTCCATCCACCCTTTGTCATACATGATGGCCGGAGGGTATGCTTTGCAAAGTCCCCAATAAACCGCTCCACTGACGAAAATTCCCACCCAGTACGCGAAGTAGTAGAATTTTGTGACGCCAATGGGCGCATCGACACCCATATTATTCAAAAACCCGTAGAAGTTGGGGACCACGCCGATAACGTACGCGATGTACGCCCTGATATTCCAACCTTTGCTGTAGTAATATGCACCAGCCTTGTTGGAGGTGAACAGGTCCGGGATATGAAGGTAGCCACGGGCGATGAGGTAGTAGTGACACAGCAAGACGCCTGTGATGGAGGACAAGAAGATCTGATACGATGCCAGAAAGGAGACAAAAATTGACGCCGAGCCCAATAAGTACCACGGGTTTATGGCAAAGGAGACAACGGCGCAGATGAAGAACCCTTTCCGGATACTGATATACTTGGGGCACAGTGCTGCAAGATCGTTGCCAGCGGGTAATGAGTTCTCGAAGATCGATGAGAAGATCGCGCAGTAGGCGAACATGAGCGCGATGAAGAAGCATCCGGCCCGGTTCGCCGCAGTGTAGTCGGTGGTTTGGAGCATATCCAGGAAATCAATCGGGTTCCACACCAATTCGCCGAAGATGACTTGACTTGAGGCTCCGACGATGTTGCCAATGAGAGCAACGACTAGGTTGGCCAGAGGAAACCCGACTAAGTTTCCAAGGATTGGATCCTTCGAGCGGCTTCCATAACGTTGGAAGTCTGAATACAGTGAGTTATAGTTTTCATGTGCTTGTGATGGACTTACCAGGAGCATTTGAAGCGAAGGTTGCGCAATTGGCGGCCCCCAGCATCAAAAACCGGACAATCTTTTACAACACCTGGTCAGTAAGACTTCTCCAAGCCAAGCAAGTGGTTCAGATCTGAAATTGCTGGGGTTTAGTCGGGAGCGCATTCAAAACATACCAGCCAACTTTTTTCACTTCCATGAACAGTCGAACCTTGACGTGCTACTGGGCCAAGGCCACCAGCTTTTGAAACTGTCCATCCAAGCATGGCCAGAGCTGAGATGATGAATACGACAAGCTTGGCATAGACGAGGTTTTTCATCTTGGGGACTGGGATCACCAGGAAAAAGCAGGTTACGAGCCAGAAGACTGCAAAGCCAATCATTCCGGCAGACGTCAATGCTGATCCCGTACCCATTGTGTCCTTGATGTTTGCAATGCTGGGAAATATCGCGTGCAGCATCACATAGATGCACTGGCCTCCTTGCACAGCATTGACACCGTTCCATACCTAGAGCCAATTTGTCAAACTTCGGACGACATAGTTCGGGGGCAATTTGGGTCTTACAATGGCCATGACCGCCCTGTTAAACGTCGGCCACCATGCACCAAATACTCCAAAAGCTGAGCGATTGAGGATCGGAAACCCCACGTGGTAAACTGCCCCTGACCGGCCATTAAGGGTGATGATGACACCAATGAGGCATTGACCCCCAAACGAGCAGGCCAACGATTCCCACATCGACAGACCCAGCGCTTGCGCAGCAGAAGCGCCATACCTAATTCGTTGTTAGTGATTGCGTGTCAGTCTGCAATGGAGAGCCACGAACCAATTGCTCACTGTCGCGGCCGCTGAGAACCAGAAGGTGAAATATGTGAGTTGTGTCCATGTGCGATCCTTCAACTTGAGAGGTCGGAGATCATCATTGTCGAGCCAGATATCCTTACCCTTCACTTCCTCTGCTCCCTTCGCGACGAGAGTGGGACGACTGAACAAGCCCATGGTTGAATTTCGACACAACTATTTGGTTGATTTGCTGCATGGCAGGTTTCTGCCTCGAATGGTACCTAATTCATTGATATATTCCATAGCACTATCGGCGTTTGAAGATCCCTTGACCACCCGGCAAATACCTTGTATCGTGCTGATGGCAGGCCATGATAAGGGGCCACCAAACAGGCTTTGCTATGTGGCCCTTCGAGGAAGTCTATTCGGACCGGACTGAACATTTGGGGGTATAGCAGTAAGTCGGACATTAACCGAGCAATGATAGGGTAGAGATTCAAGGAGATCCGCGCATATTGTACACTTCAACGTTGATAAGTGAAAAAGAGAAAGATACTTTGAAATCCACTAATTGGGGGTCAGATATGTGCCGGCCATCTTATTCGCTTGCCAAGGGACGTTGGCGGACCCCTTCTTAAATCCCTCTCCGCAATTTCTCGAATGATCATGGTTTCTTCCCACCACATGGACCTCGCGTGATGCTCGCTATCCTTGCACCCTGGTCATATATCAGCAAAGCCAGTAAGTCACATCGGTGAATTTGGGGAATCGATTCAATGAATCGGGAGTCGCCGTAGACCGAATTGATAGGAAAAAGACTGGACGCTGACTGGAGCCTTGATGCCTCGAGACGGAGTTGTCTAAATCGAATTTGAGATTCCTAAATTTGTCAAACTAGGTATATCTGTGATAGTCGCATGGGACGTGTAATCCTAAACTTCCAGAACTGAGCGGACCTAGTGCCAAATCGTCAAAGTACCATGGCGTCCATCACCGAAGTATCCGCTGAGCCAGCTTTCGTTAAACTCCAGTTGCGAACCGCCTATGGACCGGTGTATCGCGATGTATCAACTCAACCGCCCAGAGAATGCAAAGATGACGAGATACCCTTGATCGATATTTCCGACATATATGGTGACTTTGAAGCTCGGAAGAGGCTGGCTCAAGAAATCAAGGTTGCTGCTGAGAATACCGGATTCTTCTACATTAGAAACCATGGTATCCCTGAGTCAGCAATTCAGGGAGCACTCAACTCTGCCAAGAATTTCTTTGCGCAGCCCGAGGAGCAAAAATTGGTAGTATCGAAAGACAAGGGGAAATGGTACAATGGTTATTCGGGAAATGGCACTGCGATGGCTAGCCCGACGGAAGGCTGTAAGTTAGGCATTGCTCCTGAATCAATCTGCTGTAGGAACTGATTGTGCATAGTGGATTATCGTGAATCCTTCTCGTGGCGGTATGAGCCACAATATGACCCAGAGCCGAAAGATCTCAATGCCATCCCCCCTGAAGTTCAACCTTTCATTCGTGGCGAAGACTATGTATGGCAAGGGACTGAGCACATTCCTGACTTCAAGAAAGGTTGCATCACTTACTGGCAAGAATGTCTCATACTCGCCCGAAGGCTGGTGAAAATTTTCGCTCTGTGCCTTGATCTGCCTGAGAACTATTTCGACTCTGTCACAACCTTTCCGGGAAGCGATTGCGTATATAATCACTACCCTTCGATGAGTGCCGAGCAAGCGGTCATGAGCCAAGATATTGGACTTGGGTCGCATACAGATCTCCAGTGTTTTACACTGCTGTGGCAGGATATGAATGGTGGACTCCAGGTCTTGAACAAGGATGGCCAGTGGATCAAGGCCAGTCCTATCGAGGGCACATTCGTCGTCAATATTGGTGACTATTTGATGCGCCTGACGAATGATCGCCTCAAGTCAACAGTCCATCGGGTATATAACCGTACGACGGTCGACAGGTAAGTGTTCGACGGCATGCTCGCTTGTGAATAAAGTGTACTGAATTGAAAACAGGTACTCGATGCCATTCTTCTTCGGATTCAATTTCAACGAAACTTGTGGGGTGCTTCCATCTTGCACAGATGAAGACAACCCGCCCAAATATGAGCCGATCAGCTGTGCAGATTGGTGCCAGCTTAGATTTGCCCAAACTGATGTCTCAACGAAGGTGGTTGCGTATTAGCCAACGCTTCAGTATAACGTATGCATGTTCGTTACGCTCAGAGGCCACCTGGGTGATATATACGCAGATTGATGCTGGGTGATAATTTTCGAATTCTACAGTTTCAGATTGTGACATATTACGAGCGGATTGCTCATAGTAGCGAAATGTGAGAGGTAATGTTAATTGATGAAACTGTCTAGTTACAATAGGGGTTATGCGGGAGAAGCCTGGTCGATATACGAGGATCTTAGGCTAGTCCTAATTAGGACTAAACTGTCTCGTCTCACGTGACTTAGATCACCTACGTGTAGCTACTCCGTACCTACCTAAGTAGGTACTCCGTATGAGCGAAGGCGTTGACTTCGGCCGCCAAGAAATCCTAACCACCTACTGCGGAGTAACAAGTCCTAAGTGCTTAACCTTAGGCATCTACATAAGTAGGCCTGCCACAGCTCTAGGCGTTATCATGCCCTGAAGCTCGAAGGAGTATCCCTGGCCTTAGGCATGCTTCTCCACGGCGATGGGGAATACACTAAATTAGGTACCCAGGAATTTTACATTAGGCCTTCGTGATGATACTGTGTAGCAACTCGATGAACAGCACCACTATCTTTAAACCATGAGAGTTCTCATGGGCAAAAGTGCTTTTTCAACTTGTTTCCATTGTTAAGGAGCCCAAAAGTTCAAGCTATGTGCTGTCCATAGCGATGCCCAGGCCAGAGAACAAATCAATCCACTCAACCAAGGGTGAACACGAAGCCTATGACGTGCCTACCAAGCGTGCGCCCAAGCCCAAGGCTGTCTCTCACCTGTGGCCCCTAGGGCCAGGGTTCAGGCTTCATGGGTTGCTCAACAGACAGCGGGACTTACAACCTTGGAGATCCGAGTGAAAGCAAGGCCGACCGCTTATCCACCAGGATTCAAGTGGCCGCCCTGAATTCGAGGGGAAGAGTGAGCAGAGTATTCGTATCTCGTCGATCACACCGACATACCAAGCAGATGGAGATGTACGAGTACGAGCAGGCTTAACTCTTAACCAGAGTGGTTAGGCGGCTCACCAGTTCAAGTTTGGCTTGGGGGTCTGACGTAGTTTGTGCATCTGGCCCCTTACGCCTGGCGTCTGAGGCGTGTTTTGGGGTAGCATGTGGTTCATAATTTATCAACAAGAAGCCAGCCAGCACTTATGCAAATCTGGTTCAGGACTTCGTTTGTCTTTTACATCCACGTTCTCGTCGATAAAATATTAGGCTTTTGTTAGTTCTCTCATCACGCATCGTCTCTCAACGAAGCCCACTCCAACTCCAACGACCCTGTCTCCTGTCTGCACTCCACAAACGGCGCGGGAAAGCAAACCTTCTCCTCCCTGGATCTCCTCAGTCGGGAAGGTATAAACACCACCACTGTCAACTTCCTTCCCCGAAGAATATGACCAGCACGGCAACAACGACACACACGAGCAGCCACAGCGGCACCTTCACCGCGACCGGGATGGCGCCAAACGCGGCCCAAGCGCCAGCAGCAGCCGCCGCAGCACCACCCTCCCCCCAAACCACACCCCCTCGCGCAGGCCTGAACTTCCGGTCGCCATCGCACTCGAAAGTGAAATACGCACCCTCAGCATTCGTCCCGCCGCCGGTATCCTTCCTGCAAGGACGGTGGCACGTCACACACTCGACGCTACCGATGTGGAAGTCGAACCGCAACGTGACGATAACGTACAAATCTCTCGAAAACAACGCCGAGGTGCTGGACGACCTGGTCGAATACCAGCCGCTGAACTCGACGAAGCGCAAACGCGTCGAGGGCGTCGACACGCCCGACGCCAGCACCGTCGGCGCCTATAGCTGGCGGGGCCGCGGGTTCTTGAAGATCGCGAGCAGCCACTGGCAGGTGCTTGGGTATGGCGAGGAAGAGGGCGGCTGGGCCGTCACGTATTTCGCAAAGACGCTGTTTACGCCGGCCGGCGTGGATGTCTATGCCAGGCGGAAAGGCGGGTTGAGTGAGGAGTTGCTCGCCAGGATTACTGAGGAGATGAGGGCTGTCGATCATAAGGAGGTCAAGAGACTGGCTGGGCTGGTTTTTGAGATTAGGCATGATTGGTGAGAATGTGAGGGTAGGTAGGGAGGCTCAAGATGAGGCATGTGTTGGTGTTTGCTGACATGGAAGAGCAGGGAAGATGGATGGGAATGAGGAACAATGAATGGTTTGAGATATCTCGCTGGAGTTTTTTGATTGATGGTATACCTTCTGTTCTCTTGCTTCTCAGATACCCAGATAGTTAAGTTTAGTGATATTGAATTCCACTGGGAGATTCAAATACTCGACAAGAATCGTCATATATCATATCAAATGTCCCTCGGGACTAGATTTCCCCTCGATATCTCTAGTATGCTTAACAGACGTTACCCAGCACAATTTTGACGCCATCGCTGATGCTTTTATATAACATATCATGTCTCTGACAGATGTCCAGAACATCTCTCTTAATAATCCTTGTTTGATCATGATCATCGTCCAGAATATCCGTATCCTCCACTACCGTATGCCTGACCATGACTGCTGAAATCATCCATCCTCACCTGAGAATGGCCGCTGTTGTAATAACCGGCACTCTCTCCGCCGGGGTATGCCTGGTACGTTGGCTGAGGAACAGGAGCCGGGACAGCCTGCTGAGGTCTTGCGTGCCTTTCCCGATAATCATGAATGCCATACGGCACATCATCGGTACTGGCATGGCTGGCAAAACTCTCCTGACTGGGCTGCTGTGCATGGCCTTGCTGGTACTGCTGTTGCTTCAGCTTACTTAGGTCATCCATTTTGAGGTCCCTGGAACCCTGGATGTTGTCGTAGCGACCGAGTTTGGTCTGGTTGTGACGACTGCGGGTGTCCAGGACGATCTGAGCGATCTGAGCCAGCAGAGCGAAGACGGCGAATGAGTACAGGGCCTTGTAAATCCGGCACACCATCATACCGTCGTTGGATGCCCAATTCGCTGCGCTGCAGGAGTGTGTGAGTGTGCCGGACATATTCCATGAGAGAAGAACGAAGCCGACGAATTGGATGATGAGGACGGTCGAGTTGATGATCAGGTTGAACAAGGGGGAGAGGAAGGAGCAGAGGTAGAATAGCGTGGTGATGATAATGGAAATTAGTGAGAGGAGTGATGCTGCTAATACCTGGAAGAATCTGTTAGCCACGGGATCGTCTTTTTCATGAGATGTCATGGACTTACAATGATGAAGGTCCAGGGTAATTTGAAGCCATCTTTCTTCAACTGAATGAAGAAGAAGATCAAGATACCAGTGACGATGCTCTGCGAAATAAATGCAATGGCTCTGGTGACGTGAAAAGACATCGCTGGATATGCCTGAGGTCTACTCTTGACTTTTGCCATCGTGAAAGAGAAAGAACCAGAAGCCCGACAAGGTGATAGAGACTGTGAATCTGGTACGGTGCAGTGTTGCTGATGAAACTGGCGGTGGTTGGGCGGGGCGGTGCGATGTCCTGTGTACGTGGACTATGGGGTATCTGGACGGGTAGGAAAAATCAGGGGTGGAGGGCTGGGCTGAAAGTGGCAGGTTGCGACAGCAGACGTCTGAGAGGGGGAATTATCAGGAGGTGGGCAAGGTTTCAAGTAGTGGATATGTGCTTGGATGAAATACAGCAATCAACATCGAGGACCAAGACGAGGACGAGGACGACGCGTGCGCAGACAAAGAGAGGCCGCCGTGGGAAAAAGTGAAAGTGAGAGTTGTTGAACCAGTGCATGCGCAAGCAGAGTGGGTGATGTGCTTGTTATGAAACCGATCATGAGCGACGGCGAGTCGGGCATGGAGTTTGGGGCATTGCCACCGCAATCCTCGAGGCTGAGTTTTACCAAGGACCAAAGTGACTGGGGTGCTGGGCCCCAAAAATAGGCCTGGCCGCATCAACCGACAAGGTTGGATCGCTTGAACGTCCCTTTATTTTCTCCGACTGTCGTCACGTGCCCCAATCCAGAAACCGATCCCTGCCAAGGTTTTCGATCAACTAGCCGCGATAGGCATCATCCAACGCCCAAGAACTCAAGCCCGGAACTAATGCAAGGGCATGCCTAATTGCCTCTCCAGGTCCGATTTCTGGTTAAACCCTTTCAGGCACCATCAAACGAGTATCGAGAGTATTCATATACGAAATCTGGATATAATCCACGACATCTAGACAGGTAGCTACTAAGACCTTCAAGGGAAACGAACGCTCGCAGATTGGGACCTATTGTGTTGAATTGAATTGAATTGGAATTTGGTTTCTGTACTTTCATCAACTACTCATCTCTGCGCTTTCAACGTTTCTGTTCCCGACAGCAATCATCTACAGCCCAATCGTCATCGACTCTCATTTCTCGCCCTCACACTCATCTCAGTGGACTTTCCTTCAGTATTCCATTTCCTGGCACAAAAGTACCTGCCCCTGCAGCATTCAGTCGGAAGGCCACTCCGCTTCCATTACTGATCTTCGAACTTGGTGGTGAGGTAGGTAAGGGTAATGACGAGTTCAAGTCTGGTGTGTTTCTCCCACTTTGTGCCGCACTATTGACTCCAGTCCCCATTCCATCGGGCAACAATGTGCCTCCGATACTCCTCGGCGGTGGCTTCCACCCATACTTGGTCCCTTTGCGGTATATGTCTTCAATCATCTGTTCCGCAATTCCGGCATCTTCGTACTCGAGGAATTTCCGCCATAATCTCCATGCCATACGAGCATCTTCGATACTGTCATGTCCATCAACCTGCGCATCGTCGAATGTCTCCTCTTGGATATATTCCTTGAACACGGCCCATGCAAGATATCGCAACGAAAATCGCCGGTTCTTGCCAGGTGCCAGATACAGGTATTGTGTATCGACCGTTTGTGCTTTCGGAACATGAATATTGGCTTTTCGGAAATCAGATGCAAGGCCATGTCCAACAAAGACACATCCCAAATTCAACAGGATCCACAACTTTTTGTAAGCCACTTTGAGTGGAACGAGATTGTGGCTGGATAATTGTGTGTCCAGGTCTCCCGGTCGAATCCCAGAGTATTGTGTCTTGTAGTCCACGATGGGTTCAAATATTGTGATATAGTCATCGATAAATGGAATACCTTCCTCTTCTCCATTGCCTCGAAGAACACTGACTCGTGCAAGCCCGTTCTTGGCTGGACGAATCGTTTCCTGACTACCATCCGCTTTGACATCAATCTCGGCGCGTTCCAACTCCACAAATTCGGTATCAAGAGCGATTGGCGTGCCTTCATGTGGATGTTCTCCAAGGACCAGCATCTTACACTCGGGTCCTGGATACAGACCATTGATGCTATAGTGCTGGAAAAGGAGAGTGGTATCGAGGTGTTGCTTCCATGTCTGATCCAACTTCCCATGTGCCTGCTTCACTTGATATGCAATGATGCTTGGCAATTTCCACCCTTTGTTAAAGTGTAGTGCTTCCCTGGGGTCAACCGATGTTACCAGGAAATCATTGAAAAGATGCCAATTCGGAAACACTTTGTGATTGGGTGTCACCTCTGGGCCAGGGTTGGAAACCTCAACATTGACCATGCTGACCAGATGGGGTTGATGCCTTTCACTCGTGTCAATTTCCGCCACAAATCCCACCAGTTCATATACCACCATGTTGGGTGACTTGTTGCGTAAGTGCAGCGCCAGATCAGTGCCTTCAAAACAATACACGTTCCTATCCTGTATTGTGATGCCGATCTCCGAGGGTAGAAAACCAGGTGTCTCCCACAGTCCACGCATACTGGTGTGATTTCCAAGCGCCGAATTGAGCATCAACACCGATGGGAGCCTTCGAACAGTTTTGCGTATGGCCAACTGTTGATATCTGCGACATCGACTGCACCATCCTCGGTTTTTGGCTTCACGCTCAATCGTCGTCTTCAGGATCGATGCGAACTTGAAGATTGGGTTCCGCATGGCGTGTTTGGGATCGAGTTGTGGATAAATAAGATCATGCACATAGGTGCTCGCAGGTTTGGTTGTCTCATTGTTACAATACATACAGCGAATCGCTTCGAACGCGTTGCTAGCGAGAACTTCTTCTATACCATCGCCCTTGGGCATCATGGTCAAGTAGTCGTGTGCGATCTGCTTTAAGAAGAATCGATTTACTGATTGAATGGTTGTTGAGAGCGGTGTTCCATTCGCGTTGGATAGGTGCTCAAATAGACTGAGATTGGCTGCTTCCCTAGAAGCACCAAAAGCCCTCAGCAGATTGGTCGCCTGGCAATTTTGGCCACTGGCCTTCTCAAGCATGTCAAAGAGAAATCCGCATTCGCAGAGAAGACAATTGGCAGCAACACAGGGGGACGCAGCGTGTTGTATCGCGACATTCCGGATCAAGGGAATGAATCTGTATAGCTGTAGAATGGAATTGACAAACGAGTTGGCAATGTGTGTTTCCAGCCCCGAATATGGAGTCTTGTTGTAATAGCGGAAATCGAAGTCATCCACCCCAAAACGGCTGTACTTGATTTCGACATTGCTGTACTTGAGCATTCGTTCTTCGTCCGTTTGACCTCTTCCGTTCAAGGATATACCAGCCAATGATTCGGCCGCGTCCGACAGCTTGCGGCCATTTGAATGGATCTTAGGCGAGACATCCTTCGCCTTCTCACTGAGAAATTTGGGCGCTGCGATGGAGGCGGGTACATGACCCGAACGGGTATCCTCCACTTGATAACGAAGCAGTTTGCGTGGGTTGAGATTGGGAGCGTAGTGACCCATCTCTGCCGTTTGCATATGAAATAAGAGAGCCGGATCAACAGGGACAGGTGGGGCGCCAACGTCGAATACCATATGACTTGGCCAGGCTGACAAGAGGGGCCCTGAATAGTAAGGTATGCCGATGGTATTCAACGGTGCATCATTCCAATCCACATGAGGGATCTGTTGTGAGGGTTGGTCCGCAAATTCGGTCTCCTTACTGAGATTATTGAATCGAAGTTTTGTAGGAGAACCCCAAAGGTAGATCAAGCCATTGGTGTCGGTGATGACGACTGCATCACCAGAAGACGAAATTTCCATGCCCAACATAAATTGGACATTAGCTTGCTTGAGCATGACGTTCACGGGGTTCATGAGATCGACCACTTGCATTTGACCCGTCTGTGAGGCAACAAAGCTGGTGGTTTGTAGTTTTGGGTGTAGGCGTACGTATGCAGCGCCGGGGTGGAACGGAATTGGAGGAAGGGACGTGAGGTTCTTGAGGTCGTAGACATTGGCCAGTGGATCTACTATCGGGACGCCGAGCTGTCTCACCGAAAATCCACAAGTAACGAGGAAATCGTTGCGGGCATCCATGTCGTTGACTGCTGTCGCATGAGCTTTCCACGATTTCAGTAATTCAAAGCTGGTCAAGTTAAGAACGTGAACACTGCCATCGTCGGTAGCAGCACATATATGTCGGCTTTTCTTCATCAGAGTGTAGTTTGCTTGGGCGGGATGCTCGGAGACAATATGACCTTTGTCAACATCGATGATGAAAAAGGTACTCTGACATCCTGCTACCAAGAGAGAATTATTGGATGCGGTTTGGGTCATGCATCGTAAATCGGTCATCAATGGGTGTGAAATATGCCACTGGGTCAGACCTCTACGGGTAATAAAATGAACACTGGAAGAGGAGATTGAAATGATGCCTTTTTCGTGGATTAATAGTTGTTTGACTGGCCCCTCTCCGAGGTGAGCCTTGACCGAGACATATCGTTGAAGCTCGGGTCCATAGAACGAGGTGACTCGTCCCTGGTTGATAGATCAGTGTCAGCTCATTGTCCGATTCTCAGGCACCTTACTTGATCATTCCCCACCCACAGAAGCTCCTGTAGATCGTCAAAAGCAATGGAACTGGCTGGAGCAGGGATTGCGTGCAGGCCAGCCGAAGGCACGGCAATCCGAGTAATCTCATCCCAATCAGCCTCCATGGGCGCGATGAGATTCTGACCAGTTCATCTATCAACTAGCATTTATCGGGAGGCAGGGACATGATGAACGGCGAGAAGATGAGGCACCCTGTGGGTTGAGAAAGACCCTCCAAGAAGGTGAATCATTTGATCATGCGATGGATAGAAGGTGGAACAGTTGAGGGTTTGATGATGGATAAGTACAAGTAAAGAGAGGTAGGGCGACGTGAAGTTGTAGGAAAGTTGGGGATGACTGTGGCTGAGGTACAGGGAGTGTGGCTTGAGAAATGTGGCTGTGCACGTGGTTGTCCCTTCCAAAATTCCCCCGGCGCGACTGCACCACCGCCGCCGCTACCGTCCATCTGTCATCGAGTGATCGGAGTAGGAAGAACAATTGTAGGACGACAGTTTCGGACTTTGAAGTGCTACAGTCTGCACCGCTCTCACACTGCACTGCATCCTCCTTTACGCTTTTCAAGTCGATATTCTATACGGACTGTGCCTATCGTAACCTGCACCCCATCGCTCCAACTCATGTGCCACGCCATCAATTTATGCCTGCTACCTACACACCGACTGCACTGCCCATTAAATTAGATTTCTATCCAAGTACTTTCTCTTTTTCAAGTCATCCTCGAGTCTGTCGCAAGTGACTATAGTCTGCACTGTATACTAATTGATTGTGCCCTCTTAACCTTAAGATGGCAAGCTATGAAAGTGAGACATAACCAGAACCATCCATTGATCATTTTCGTTGACCAATCTTTAGGTGAACATGCTCGCGATGAGGTAGACCACTCGAAAGGTCCTCCGAGAAGACCAGACATGTCTTCCATCATCAGTCTACTTGCCGAAATCAGACCCGAAAGCCCTGAAAGTCGCACACGAGAACATGCCGTCCCACTCCCAGGTGATGTCTCAGCAGCCTTTCGTGGCCTTGCTGAGGCATACCAACAAATGCAGAGAGACAATGAAAATGCAGATTCAGACTTGATGGAAAATATGATCGAAGCGCTCATGAGCTCGGCGGAGAGGCCACCTCAGGAGGTCAAGGGCGTGGATGAAGAATATATCGCTGCTCTCGAACGAGTCAACATCAAAAAGGTCAAGAAAGATGCGGACTGTCCAATATGTGGAAATGATTTTGTCGATGATACACATCCACTCTTGGTCCGACTGCCTTGTCATACAAGCCATGTCTTCGATCTGGAATGTATCCGCCCCTGGCTATTACTAAATGGTACTTGCCCTCTTGATCGAGTGGACCTCGCTCAACGGGAGAGAGATCGCAAGAAGGCTCATCTCGAAAGCATCAAGAAAAACGCAGCCCCCGAGGATGATGAGGAAGAGTGGGATGGTCTCTATGGCTAGAAAGTGCCAGAGGAGGATTAATAAGAAACTGATACACCTGCGATCATGACCGACATATTCCTTTTTCACCCAGATCCATCGTCGACCCAAATTTGACTCTCTTCCGGCAGCCCATTCCGGAGTCAGACCGGACGGTATGGACATCCTGCGAGTTGCGTGAGCCGGTAGCTCTCCTCATTATCTCTGCATGGATCAATGATGAGGCTAAGAGTCGCAGAACTATGCTGACAACGAGTTTGCAGCGGCACAAGAGTCATGCTTATGGGAACTAGATATTTTTGAGTCTCACATCCTCGGTTTACAGACGATAGAAGAAAGGATGGGCCGATTTCCCACGGACTTTGAACAGCAAATACACAGCTGATGACAAATGACCTGCAACATTGATATACATCCTCTTTACTCTGATGGCCAATGTGCCGACACTTGATCCACTGACATGCTCTCCACCCAATCAAGCTCTTACTTCCTAAACAACATCTCAACCTCGGCTCCCCACCTTCGTCATCCATGGCAAAGTATTAACACACCTTTTCCAACTGACGAGTCTGGATATATAAATACCCCTACGAGTTCATAATTCTAAAGAGTACCATTATTGATTGATACTTATTGTGGCCTAGCTCGATAACAATACATTGTATACTTGGTCAACACTGGTTTGTTGTTGGCTTCGAGTCGGTGACTCATTTACCCGCACGCCGTCGGAATTTGACCAATTTGGGCATCTGTGCGAAGCATTCTATCTTCTACGGCCGAGGTCGCGAATAGAGGTGAGTTCTATACTAATCAAAGCTATATCAGTTGCACCTTCTAATCAGATGGCGGGGGATCAACAGCACTCATTTCACAATTCTCGGAACTTTCCTTGTACGCTTCTGACATCGAACACAATGTCTTCAATTCCAACCACCACCAAAACCTGGATCCTTGCCAACCACCCCAAGGGCGCGGCTACATACTCAAGCTCCGATGAAAGTGCCACCTTCAAGCTCGTGGAGCAAGAAATCCCCAAGCTTGGCCCCAACCAAGTGCTCGTCAAGACACTATTCCTCTCCAATGATCCCGCCCAACGTGTGAGCATTGAAAGCTCCATCCCTGCCGAGCGCCTGTATGCTCCACCTGTGCAACTCCAGGCTCCGATGAAAGCCGGTGGACTGGGAGAAGTGATCGATTCGACAGCTGATAACATACCGAAAGGCACCATTGTCCAGGCTGGCCTATCCTGGAGCGAGTATATCGTCCTCGACGCTGCCGCAGCCAGTCCACGGAAACCTCTTCCCAATGGTCTCAGCCTCACGCATTATCTCGGTGCATTAGGTGGGCCCGGCTTGACCGCATATTACGGCTTGGTCATCATTGGTGAAGCAAAGAAGGGCCAGCGGATTGTAGTCTCCGGCGCGGCTGGTGCAACGGGCAGCATGGTTGTGCAGATTGCGAAGAACGTAAGTATCTTTTTCCCGCAACCGAAACATGAAACATGCGCTGAGAAAGATCGTGATGAACAGATCGTTGGCGCTTCTGAAGTCATTGGTATCGCAGGCACGGATGAGAAGTGCCGCTGGGTCGAGAGCCTCGGTGCCGATAAATGCATCAATTATCGCAGCAAGACCTTCGAGCAGGATCTAATCAAAGCCACGGATGGATTTGTGGATGTTTATTTCGATAATGTGGGAGTAAGTTTCTACTATTCCACCCTTTGAAGAGAGTATCGTGTTAATCTTGTAATCAACCAGGGTGAAACTTTGGACATCATGCTCGGCCGCTTGAAGCAAGGCGGTGTCTCGATCGCATGCGGTGCCATTTCGAACTACAATGCCCAGCAACCCAGTGTCCTGAAAAGTACGCCACAAGACTATATCATCCCATAGAATCCATTAGCACCCAACTAACAGTCGCTCACAGATTATTTCCAAGTCATAACGATGCGCCTGTCAATCCGTGGCTTCATCGTGCTCGACTACGCACCGCACTTTGGTGAGGTGATCGCCTTATTCATTAAGTCACTGCAGGAAGGCAAGCTCAAGATCTCGGACGAAAGCGAGCAGGTCGTCAGCACGCCATTCGCGGATATCCCGAAAACGTGGTTAAAGCTGTTCGATGGTGGCAATACGGGAAAATTGGTCACGAAGATTGTTTGATTTCTCTCTAGACAGTGACGTGTGGCTGTCATCTGAGGCTTCTGGCTAGGCAAGTCCGCATCTCGGGGGTACTAAAGTACAAAGAACACTTGGATTCCTAGAGTTCTTCAGCTTCAACACATTTTTAAGCCTGACCTGTCGCTTTACACTCATGCTCTCCTCCTCGCGCTTTACGACGCTTGCCAAGAAAGAGAAATCAGATGATGAAACTGAAAAAGACTGAGCAACACTAACCTCTGGTGGTTCGAGCAATAAAGATTAACATTAGTCGAAGGAGTGACTAGCTCTAACTATACTAATTCCTATCACAACAGGATTTGTGGTGAAGATACCACATTTCTTTTTGGCCTGAACATCTTATCCTTCCCCATCTCGTTGGGCATGTCTGGTGAGCTTTTTGATGCTATGCGATTTCCCCAAACGCCGACAAAAATGCAATCAACCCCCTGTGTCGATATATATGTTTCTCAAGAAAACGCGACACGTTAGAAAGTTGTCATGTGAGACACAGCGTGGGAGAAATAATCCCGTGTCACGTTATGTCTTTGATCATCACTTCATGGCAGCACCCTTTTATCGGTCTACCAGTTTTTTCCGTTATTGCTCCAATCTTGCCATCCACCTTCGGCACTCGTCTTCACGGCCGCGGCGGGAGCGGTCTCGGTCACGGTCACGGTGATTGTGGTTGGGGCGCAAGACTCCTTTTGAGGAGCTGGAGCTGGAGCAGGTGTGTCAACACCTTTGTTGTTTTGTTGCCAGTCCTCCCAGCCTTGCGATTGCTGCGGTGCTACGCTCTCGACGGGCTTGGGAGCTTCGGGCTTGGGAGCTTCAGGTTTGGGAGTCTCAACAGGCTTTGCCCAATCCTCCCAGCCCTGCGACTGTTGAGGTTTATCTGCTGGCTTAGTCTCTGCTGGCTTTGGTTGTTCAGGGGCAGGGGCTGGCTTGGAAGTCTCAACAGGCTTTGACCAGTCACTCCAATCCTGTGATTGCTGAGGCTGATCTGCTGGTTTAGTCTCTGCTGGCTTAGGAGCTTCTGGCTTGGGAGTCTCAACAGGCTTTGACCAGTCAGTCCAACCTTGCGATTTTTGAGGCTGCTCTGCTGGCTTGGTCTCTGCTGGCTTGGGCTGTTCAGGGGCAGGGGCTGGTTTCGTGGTTTCAAAAGCCTTTCCAGTCGCTTCTGATTTAGACCAGTCCTGCCACTGAGACGTTTGAGCAGCAGGCTTAGTCTCCTCGGGCTTGGGTGCTGGCTTGGATGCTTCAGGCTTGGGGGTGACAGGAGCTTCAGAATGTTCCCAAGAATTCCAAACTTGAGAAGACTTTTGGGGAGCTGGGGTCTCGACGGGGACTTCAGACTTCTTGGTGTCTGATTTGGGTGCCTCGGACTCCCAGCTATTCCACTGCTGATTGGCAGATTTCGTCTCCCTTGGCTTGCTGACTGTCTCAAGGGTTGTCTTTGCAGGCTGAGCAGTTGTCTTTGGTGCTTCGGTAGTCTTGACGGGGTTTTCGCCCCAGTCTGCCCAGCTAGAGGCCGGAGTAGCTTTTCCTTCCTCAGACTTGGGAGACGAAGGGGCGTTCTCTACTTTGCTCGACTTTTGATACTCAACAGGAGCAGATGACTTCTTAGCCTCTTCTGGTTTGGCTGAAGTCACAACAGCAATGGAAGATGCCTTCTCGGCAGGGGCGCTAGCCCAGTCATTCCAGGTCTGTGCAGGAGTAGCCTCGACTTTGTCTGATTGAGCGAGTGAGGACTTGTCACCTTCTTGACCTCTAGGCAATACTGCACTAAGAGCTGGTGCGAGTAATGCAAAAAGAACGATTGACTTTGCCATGATGGGCGATTGATTTTCAACGAATGTTGTGATAAAGATATAAGGAAATGGGAAAACGAGAGAAAGCGATTGGGATATGTGAAAAACACACCGAAGAAATTCGAAGTTGTGCTGAGGGATGATGAGGTGAACCTACCAGATGGGACAAAGGAGCATCTCTTATACTCGACGATTATCTATTCTTCGCAGTCGCTGTCACGGCTTGTCCACAATTGAGGCTTCACGATTCTGCGGATGACAGGCACAGATGGATCATTGGGGTGAACAGTCGCCCGTGACGAGAAGGTGTGGGTTGATGGTGGAGTGTTGATATTCGTGTACTGCCGAGCCAAATGACAAAATATGCAGATAACCAGGTTCTCGTTTATCCGGAGCATTATGCAAATCTTTCGCTGATCAATATCTGGAGTATGTGGGTCAGAAGCCAAAGGGAAATGGTATTCATGCAAACGAATGGATCGGCGTCAGCATCCGGGGACCACGCTGCCAAAAACACGTGAGCATGAGCCACGAAGATCTACACATAATTGACGTGCTTAAAATATGTCTCAGTAATCGTGGAGCAGAAGAATAAATGTCCATCCGGCATAGAGCACAAAAGTGTTGAATTGTGGGCAGGTTTCCACAAATCCTGGAGAAAAAGGTGTTGGCCTGACGTCAGTCAGGTCCTGTCGTTAGCTGATGAGAAGTGTAGATTCTATACTGCACTGCATGTATGTTAAAGTCTAAACAGACTTCGAAGGTATACATCCACATGTCTCAGAAACGTGTGCCGTCTTCGTTGTCATGAAGCCTTGGTATGTTTGCCTCTATTAAGAGCCCGGATGGAATTGCGTAACAACCGCTGAAGTACACCTCGGTGATTTTGGTTCGTTTCCGAGCATTTAGCCATTCTCCCACTTACCAGACTCAAAGGCCTCCTGAAGTGCGAAGGGGTGGTTGTCTTGCGTAAGCATACATGATAAGGTTTCAACGGGCGGGATCGTGGTAGGCCATGAAAGGAATGCAGTCTTGGAAGATCATGGTGGGAACTCTAGCATTGTGGCGATTGAAGGTATGGAAATAGCAATTCCAAGACCATTTGGATGATATCATACGTACTCCGTAGGTACATTGCCTGCCTGAAGGGGCATTCCCCATCTGAACTCTTCAGTTCTGTAGCCATAACTTCGTCTCCCTAAAAGTTGAAGAAAGTAATGATAATGCTGGAAATGTCGAGCCTCTCGGTATGGGGTCGACTACCTGCCTCGGCAGGTGGGTAGGTTGGTTTTACTTGGGAAAGCTCACTTTGAGCCGAAAGAGGCTGATAAACATGGAAGTGCTCTTTGCTATTGTGCTTCTTGGTCCCTTTAAGCTTGAGCTTCATTTTTGGCTGAAGATCGTTGGGCTTCATCCATGCAGCATTTACAGGTTGGAGCTATTCAATATGTGCGTTTTTGACGATCCCTAGATGTGAGTAAATAGATCAAAGTATCAGAAACCTACCAGTCCAGCTGGTAAGGCTAGCCTAGCTCTCAGGGAACCCCGGACTTGTAAGGTGCGAGTGAATAGCCCAGGCTGTAATAATGCAAAGTCAACCAGCTAATCACAGTATGAACAAATGGACGGTCAGTTTGAACGGTTTCCCAAACTACAACCTGAGCATGAATCAAACAGGGCCCGTGCTGCTTTCTCGATTGATCACCTCTTGGGAGGAACCAAATAACCCTAAGCCATTGCTGTGAGACAACACAACCCCACCCAGGTATGAAATTCAAGGCTGTGCAAGGCTGAGTTGATATCGGTGTTTATGGCGTTCGTGCGGTACAACTTTAGACCACCCTCCTGACCGTGCTTCTTTTCTTTAAGGTGCGGATTTACGAGCAAGAGAAACCACTTTGAAAGGACGAGAAGTTTCTTGAAATTTGATATATTTTATTTTTGGTGATGGCCTAGCACCGTTTTCCACAGTAGCATGATTCAAACTTAAAGGGATCTCTGATTGCAGGACCGCTAACCTCACAACGAAGCTTTCCTCCATTACTCTTGCAGTTGGCCGACTGATTGCTAGTTATCTTGGTTACTGAGTTTGGATCTATGTCTCGAGTTGACCCATCCCATGAAAATGCATCGCTGTATGGAGTGCCAATGAAGAATCTGAATAAGAAAGCGCGCGTTAACTTCATGCTTAGAAGAATTTCTTACGGCTGGTTCTTTCCGCGCAATTTGACCCGCGACTTACCCGTCTACATCAATACGATCATTGAAGTATCCTCCCTTGGTCTGCCCAGGAAGGACGGTGTAGCAAACACATGACGTAGTATCCTTCATAATGTTGTTTCCTCCCTGTATATTCGAGACTGAGGGCTCCACCAGCAATCATAAATTCAATCCAGATGGCCTTTGGGGAAGACTTACCATTACAACTTTGAGGGCCGCCTGCGACAGATTCGCACGCTGACATGGTCCAGGGACTGTTATTTGTGACGCTTCCACATGGTGGGACTGTACAGCCACTTGCAATGACAGTATTTAGACTTGAGATCTGGTGGGTGGTAGCAAGCGCAATGTTTCGGTTGCTGCTCGTTAGCTCCATATTGAAATGCTCGGAAGTTTTTGTTATCTGGCTTGGTTGCTAGTCATACGTAAAATTGATGTATTGTAGTCGTGCTGATTGTTGATTGAAAGCTCGCAAAAGTTCGAGCATTATGACTTTATAGTCGCACATCTCCCCACTCTCCTTGTTCATTGCGGTAGACTCAATGAACCTAGATATCAGTTTCGCGAAGCTGTAGATATGAGCTTCCTGGGGTACGAACAAGCCAACTGGAAGTCAGGAGTGTATTGAGGCTGAATCTCATGCCCCTTTAGCTGGATCATGTCGTAGTTTCGGCTAACAGGATCTAGTATGCCATGAGCCAGAGGAAGAGCACAATTAAGGAGACACCGCACAATCTCAATAGCACCTACCTAGGTATGTTCTCAATCCGATTTCGAGTGGCACCGCAGCTTGGCGGTAGGGCTAAGGGAGCGTATATAATGCTAAGGACAAGTGTTGGCCAATCAGAGTCCAAAATGTAGGTATCAGGCGGTGTTGGGGGTCAGCCTCATCCATATGAAACCTCTCTTAGCTGCCAGTGCATGAACTCTGATTAGAGCTGCTTCAGTAGAGGACAGATCATATGACAGCTCGAAATACGTGTTTGCAAAAATCCATCAGTTGAAAGAGGTAGCCCGTCGGCGGTGGTTGTGACAACCCAGCTTCGTGTACTTATGCAACCTAGTTTAGAGTGGTTAGTTGGAGACTTGAGAAATTCTGCGCGCCTGGCCGAAGGTAACAAGCCTCTTGCCTTATAGTCAAGACTAGTTCTTCTGGCTTTCCGACAAGCCTACCTCAGCTGAGCTGTCTGATCCCCAACATGGGATACGAACAAGGGAGTGACAATTGAAATGCAGCTGGCTCGCAGTGCGAAAGTCCTTGTTATGTTTCATATCCTTACAAGCTTTTTTGCTTCCTAGGATCTCCGTTGGCTTTCTTACACCTAGTCTAACACTAATCTGTATCATGCCCTGATGATTCGTGCCATCTAGGGTTTGGCCAGGCAAGACACATTCATCAATGTTTGAAGCTGAAATAACACTGCCTAAACACCTATGAGGGACCCACTGTTCAAACTAGGCCTAGGAAACATGGGCCATGAGTATAAATACATGCCAGCCTAACAGGGTTTTACGATTAAAGATCAACCACTTCATACAAGATCGATTTAGCTCAAGCGTGCCATGCAGATCTCATCTATTATTCTTTCCGGCATTGCCCTTGCCATGTTCAGGGGCCACTCCGTCCTCGCCATGCCTACCGCAGTAACAGACGGTGTTTCCCAGGCCACAAATCACCCTCAAGGTTTAGTCAAACGGCTTGGCTGCCAACTCGGAGGGGACATACTTTGCGATTATCATGTAAGCCACTTCCTCCGAGTCTATCATATTCTGACTCTTGAACCTTCTTAGTGTATATACTATGATATAATTACGAAGCGTGAGGCAAGCCCCTATCTTTATGGTCTTTGCAATACGGACAAGTAAGCATTCCGGTTTGGATTCACTTTCTTCAGAGAAACCTGATCGATTTCTTTTCAGTGTGTGTGTGTGCCATCAAAGGCACCGCTGATGAGGCTCGGGTCGAACTATTACTATAAGGGGTTTGATAAAATAGAGCACAGATATGAGCTTTGGAGTCTTATGAATAGGCTACGAATCTCCATCCACCTACGAACACGAATGGCCCAGGTAGATCACTAGTGGGAAATTGAATCTCGGGTCAGCTTTGCAGCCCTATACCTGACTCTTGATCGACAATAGAAACGTCTCTATCAGCTGTTGGCAAAGTCAGGGCGTCTCACCAATCCTTTCCTTACATTGATTTATCTCAATCCAAACTTGCTGGTCAAGTGACTTGACTCCCGTCAAGTCTTACTGTATTCTATCATGGCATAAAGGAGAGCTCAAGTAATGTCAGACTCAAGACAGAAATGGGCGTTGACACTTCTGGAACTACCACGAAGGGGGACCCTGAACATGGTAGGGGTCGAAGCACGAATAACGCGCAATGTTCCATGACGACCGTCCCGCGTTCTTTTGAGGCGAAGTGCTAAGATGGTAAGATTTGCCCTCTGTTGACACTTACACCCTTCGCTAATGGCCTCTTGTAGTCTATGGTGAGGCCTGTTATTCCTCCTGTACCAGTGCTGCTCGCGTCGAGCACCAATATTAGGTACAGAATTGTAGAAGATCGTCAGTTCCTATCAGTGTATACCACAGCATAGCAACGCAAGGTCCGATAAATCAGGCGAGAAATTCCGCTATTTGAGCGTCAACTTATAGTTATGCAGTCTCATAATCTTCGGAGTCCGGCTCAGACAGTTGGCTCAAGGGTGATCGCCAATGACAATTCACATTATTCTTGCTTCGACATTAACAAGATGACAAATGCTGGAAGCCGTATCACTGAAGCAACTAATATCAGGACAACCAGCCAGGAAGTAACAAAATGGCGTTGGCTCTGCCATTCATCTCTTTCCGCTTAGGCAATGTCGATACCCACTCTCGGTGCCGAGACCAAGCTCAGCGTCATCAGAAATCCGGAGAGGAGAGTTTGTGGGGAAACGGTCCCACCGGGGCAAGGTCCCTCTTCATTAGAGACCGTCAGCAAACCAGTATCAAAAGAGCGACCCGCCGTTGTGAAAGGTAGATCAGTTGATTTTCTCTCATCGTGCCGGGCGTGCTGGGGAAGCCAGACCTTTATGCTATCAGATTGTACTGACCACGACGCCGTTATCACATAGAAACCCGTCTTCCTCTACAACTGACATCCCTTTCAGACACCTCTTGCAGCTCAGCTAATCCCTTGGACAGCGATGTTGATCAACCTCACTACCCTTGCCTTCGTCGCATTTGCATTCACTCTGCTGTGGCTCGTATCATCACTGTCAGCAAAGCGTAAGAGACTAGGACTCCCTCCTGGACCACCGAGACTACCAGTGATCGGAAACCTGCACCAGGCTCCACAGGAGTATCCATGGCGCAAGTACCAGGAGTGGAGCAAGCAGTATGGTCCCATCTTCAGCCTCCAGTACGGATTGAGCACCATTATCATGTTAAGCAACCACCAGACCGCACACGACCTCCTGGACAAACGCAGCAACATCTATAGTTCACGGCCTCACGTTGTGATGGGCGGTGACTGCGTCAGCAAGGGTCTGCGGACACTGCTCATGCCGTACGGCCAAAGGTGGCGAAACCATCAGCGTCTACAGGCGGCATACCTCAACATCCGGGTTTCGCAGAGCTACCGGGTCCTACAAGACCTCGAGAGCAAGCAGCTGATGTTCGAACTCCTGAACCCCGATGCAGACTTCTCCGACCGCTTCCACAGGTATTCATCAAGTCTCATCTTCGGACTGGCGTACGGTCGACGGCTGACACGGGGTGACGAGCCTGAGATCAAAGCCATCGACCAGGTTATGGAGAACTTCCTGTATGCCGCACGAGTAGGGACGTGGATCGTCGATTCCTTGCCCATGCTCAATTACTTGCCGCGGTTCCTCGCCCCATGGAAGAGATTGGGCGATCGCTTGCACGCCTTCGAATCGAAGCTGTATATGGAGAATATGGCCCGAGGTCGACAATCCGGGTCGTGGAATTGGGCCAAACTCGCCTCCGGGATGAAAGAAGGCCAGGATATGTCACCGGAGGAACTCGCGTATGATGTCGGCATCATATATGAGGCAGGCAGCGACACGACGACAATGGCACTTGAAGTATTTACGCTTGCGATGCTCCTATACCCAGATGTCATGAAGAAAGGCCAAGCTGAAGTGGATGCAGTCTGTGGAGATGACCGTCTGCCGTCCTTTGAGGATAGCGAGCAATTGCCATATGTCCATGCCCTCGTCAAAGAGACGTTGCGATGGCGGCCTGTGTCTGCAGGAGGGATCCCACATGCTGTGACCCAGGAAGATGAATATATGGGATATCGTATCCCGGCCGGTGCCACCGTCATTGGAAATCATTGGGCAATCCATCTCGATGAGGATGTGTACGACAAGCCACTGGAGTTCAACCCGGATCGATGGATCGATCACCCGGACCTGCCGTCGGCGCCGTTCGGGTTTGGTAGAAGAATATGCACGGGGCAGCATATTGCCAAGAACAGTCTATTAATCAACATCGCAAGGATATTGTGGGCGTTTGATATTGGGTATAAGTATAAGATTGTCAATGGAAACAAGGAGAGATGTGAAGTTGATCCGTACGCATTCACCCAGGGGTTCAATTCTAGACCTTCCAAGTTCGAGGCAAGCTTCAAAGTGAGAAACGAACAGCGGTCGCGGTTGGTGAGCGAGGTTTGGCAAGTGACTGAGAAGGACATGGATAAGGTCATGGAATTGATCCGACAAAAGGGCACGAACAAGACTTGAGAGATGAGTCCGTGAGGAAAAGAGGTTTTTACCGCTAATGAAATCATGATCTTTCACGTTCCAACATGTGTCCAGGTCGGCGAGTCAATCGAGGTAATCTAGTTGTGTGTTAGCGGCGGTGACAGGATACTCCCGGTCGAAGGGTTCAAAGACAGTTGTCGCTGCAAAATCGCCACCAAGTAGAATGAGCGGTCCTTGGAGAAAGAGATCCGTGAGTGGCTCACCGGGTTTCGGCTTTCAGCCCTTGATATCTTTAGCCAAGGTTAGGGCATGCGCGGCCCGGTTGAGGCTGGGTTGAGGGATAGAGGCTAGAAGAGCTGTGGGGTTGTAGGGGCATCTGTTGGTCCTCTCAATATTCCGTTCGATCTTATAGTGCACAGAAAGTACTGTAGTAACGCAAGTCAGTAGTCCGAGCGGTCTATAGTGAACGAACGTCACTATGCGATACCAAAAAGGCATCAAAATGGCTAGTCATGTCAAGTCATATTAATTCAAACTGTCCATCAAAAAGAATACCCATGGAAAGCCGAGTCACACGCTCTGTGCCCCTACTCGAAGACCCCAGTACATTCGTAACTGGTCAAGAAGCCTTCGTTGAGAATTGAGCTGGACAAAGTCATCAATGCCTGTGCATCGCATAATCTTCAGCTTGCCAGCCTGGCGCTCTCGGGGTTGGAGTTCCCGGACCTGCGGTATACAGAGACCACGTAACGGTCATACCGGGCCTCCCCATGAAGTCCAGCACATAATGGGCTCCAGGATCGGTGGCTCTGTTATGACTGTGCCATACCATGTAGTTGGTGAATGGCCTGTGAAATAGCAGACGACGATTAACTGCGGTTCGGAATCCACGTATGTATGCCCGACTTACCGTCCAGTTGTGGAGAGATTGGAAGTCCAACCAATGGCACCACTTCCAGCCCTACCAGTCACTCGAGAGTTGTTGGGATTCATCGGGACACCGTGGGTCACAAAGATGTAAACCCCTGCTCCTCGGTGTTTGATTTTGACCGCAGCTCGGCCATTCTGTTCAAAACGAAAGCTGGCTTCGACTGACTTTGTTCCAATCGGTGGTGCCATTTAAATGCCCTGACATATGATTCTCGTTGGAGTTCGTTCCGCGTTGATGGCACACAGTGACAGTGGGCAATCAGGCTGAGAGACGCAAGAGCAACGAGGAGTTTTTGCCTTTGACGAAGGCTGATGAGCGAGATAGTTTTATAGGCAAGCATGTTAATATCCAAGGTGCGGGGCACATATCGCTAAACCAGGCCGGGTTGATCATGAACTGATGCCACGATGGGTGTGTCGACGCTGAAGGTTTGCCCGGCAGCGTGGTGGACTGCCAAACACTTTCACTGGTGGCAGTTGGCACGGCTCAACGCCTAGCAGTCCCTAAGTGCATGTCGACGGTCGTAGGCGCTCTTGCCGGCCTAGTCGGCTTTATTGCCCTTGGCCGCGGTATATTACTGGCCATACCCAGCCGTGCGAGGTCGCACACGGAGAGCATCAAAAGTAGTAGAGGACACCACCACATTCAAATCGCTTATGTAAACTTGACCTTGGATTTGGCACGTGATACATGACTCGTGACAGATGTGAGTTGGTCGTGAATGACTCGGCGTAGTATTCAAGTTGGGGGAATCGTCATAGTCCTGCGTTCCTGGTTCCAGGTTGCTTTGGAGCAGGGGAGATGGCTCATGGCTTATTATCTTCAATGTAAACTGCAGCTTTTCGATTTATTCTCCCTTCAATCTTCCTCCAGTCTCCCTCGTGGTCATTACTCCCAGAATTCCTCAGCTACCCCGCAATGCCAGAGCAATTGACAGATCTCCCTTGGTTCATGTACGACACCGCAGACGAGTTACTGAATCAAGACTTGGGCAACCGACCCTGGTTTATGCGTGCAGAGGTTGATCAAGTGCTACAACCACCTCTCGCAGAACTCCTAGGAGGAAGAGAAAACGAGATTGACGTGTTTGCTGAACACGGTGGCCAAAAATCCGCCACCATACCATCATAAAATCCCCATCTACGATACCAACTTGGAGGCCTACAAGTTGTCACTATGGACAGAGATCCCAAGAAAGGGCCCGCCAAAAAAGCAGCAGTGGTGGAAGATGCAGCACCGAGCGCAAAGTTCTTACAGGGTATGTTACTGGCGGCGGCTGAGTTGCACGTTGTGAGTTTTGATTTTTCTGACCAATCTGATCCAGCCCGCATTACCGCTCTTTCTACCACGATGATCAAGAGGCTTGAGAACATTTTTGCTGTTGCTTTGGGCCCAGAAGGCAATGCAGACCCATCCCTTCCGCCCACCCTGACAGACACATCAGTACAACAATTTCAACTCGAGGTCGAATCCAATGCCATTATTCATGCTGCCGAGGAGATTATGATGCTCACGAGAACTATGAAAGAGATCTGGCTATTTGGTGGCTTGGACACATTGACGGCTGATCATGACGATAATAAGAAGGATGAAGAGGAGGAAAAGAGAAAGCGGCTCAACGAAGACGTGAAAGCGGTAGAGGCCGGGTTCAAGAGATTCCTGGAGCGATACGAAAGCACAAGTCAAGTGACAAACAAGGATGGTGAGTCGGTGCCTGTTTAGGGATTCCGACTTTGGGAGGATCCGAATTTGGAATCCAAGCTGTACTTGTGTATAAGGCTGAAGTGAATTTGTGCACGACTCATGGTCCATTGATGGATGCGAACGAACGCCATTTCTCCGTAGTCGGGTCAAGATCGTCCTGGAAGGGCCGTGTTTCTCCCACACCACGCCCAACGTGGAAGAAGCTGTGTGCTGTCAATTGAAACGTCTGCCTTGGCATGTAGGACCGACATTAGCTAGCGAGGGGATCCATAAATGGTGGTTTCAACATATGACCTCAACGGGTTCGAGGGTCTAGACTCGCAAATTGGTGGCAAGTTACGAGGGTGGAAATGAAGCATCCACTGGCACAAGCTTCTCAGCCGTGTCAAAGGTTATTTCACCATCACCTGAGGGGCATTCTCTTGGAAGAATTGTGCGTTGGTCTACGAGTACTTGAACATGAGGAATTCGTTTGCGCCTTTGACAGAATTGAAGTCATCCTTGTTTCAAGTTCGGGAGATTTGTTCCGATAACACTGGTTGACCAGGATAACGATATATATTCTGGGAACATAAGAGGCACTCCTACGGATAAGCCCCATCGGTTCGCATCGCGCCTTGTTCGTATCTCGACCTCCACCACAACTTACAAGATTGACTAATACGAGTATCACCATCACTACCAAATCTTCGGGTCGAGCTTGACACGTTTCGCAAATCCCAAGAGCTTTTCTTCACAACAATTAAACTTTTCAAGCCCACAAGGACGCGTTGTTGATACCCCGTTGATATTTCAAGTACTCCCACTTGGACACATCACCATCCGATAAGCAGCTTCACGCTGCCCCGACCGCCTCAAACACCACCATAAACATGTCCAACGAAATCGCCACACCACCAGCAACATCATTGTCCGACCCGCCATCGCCAACTGACTTGCCGGAATATTCTACCAACCGGCGCCCCTCCAACAACCCATTCAATTACCCTCCAGTCTACCACGACGACAGCGAGGACGAGAACCGCAACGGAACCAATCCAATGGCATCAACGACATCCATCATCAAAACCACCTTAACCACTATCGTGCCCATCACTTTTCATCCAAAACCCATCTATGTGATTGTCGCAACCGCGCTGAAGCCTTCTATGGGCATCGGCAACCAAGGAACCCTGCCATGGTCGGGCATCAAAGGCGACATGGCCTTCTTCCGGAAATTGACGACCAAGGTCCCTGAGTCGAGTGCGCCTGGTTCGTTGAACGCGTTGATCATGGGGAGGAAGACGTGGGAAAGTATTCCTTCCAAATTCCGGCCGCTAGCAGGTCGGCTCAATGTGATCATTACGCGAGGCAAGGTAAAGGAACTAGGAAGACAAGTTCTGGACGAACTTCAGACATCGTCCGAGTCCGAGTCTTGGGAGACGCAAGACCTTCTCCTCTCGACCGCTGCTACACCATCGAAATCTAGTGAGGCGAGCAGCAGTGAAGCGCCCGACGCAAATGCTACAGTCTCGACGACCGTACTCCTGACACCGTCATCGACAACTGCCAAATCTGCAGTCCTGATCTCCTCGTCATTGCCCCGGACACTCTCACTCCTCTCATCTTCCGACTCGCTCCCCAACTCAACTGTCACGCCCCAAAAAGTCTTTTGCATCGGTGGAGCCAACCTCTACAGCCAGATACTGGCCCTCTCGCACGTATCGGCCGGAGCAGAGGACGACGCAGATCTCTCACCCACCACGACCAGAGAGCCACCGGCGCAAAAGTCAAGCACGAGTGCTGAGCACACCTCAGATGCCGACTCCACCGCGTTCGACATCCGGATCCTGCAGACTCAGGTCCACAAGCTGAACGGCGAGGCATTTGAGTGCGATACGTTCTTCCCAGAGGACATTACGTTTTCGTCATCAACGTCGGACTGGCGCGCGGTGTCGCAGAGGACGTTGGAGACCTGGGCGGACGGAGTGGACATTCCGGGTTCCTCGCCCGCCTCGGCATTCGACTTTAATTCCAGCACTGATGCAGAACGCAAAGACCCATCTGAGGATGAAGCAGATGGGTGGGTGCGCGACGACAAAGCAGGCGTCGAGTATCGTGTCGTCGGGTGGGAGCGACGATAGACCGGAGTGGAATGTTGCGTGATCGACAACCGCCATAGGGTTCCACCTCTGGAATCGAATATCATGCTTCCGAGTTACAGAGTTGGCAGCAGCATAATTTGGATAGATCTGGATCCCATTCTGCATTGGTATTCGGCGCGTCAGACGATGAGTTACGTGGGTATTTGCGGCAAACCCAGTCATATATTGCCGGGGTCACAGCCATCCCCAGGGCGGGACTTACACCAGCCGGACCATTAACTCACACGTTGAAGTTCATTCCATTAGACGTGGCAACATCAGGTCACATATTAGACGAACCCAGTCGATGTTCTTCGATCCACTTGGATTTGTCGGGGTCATCCATAGGGCTACTGAAGCTGGAGGGCTCTAGAAGTCTAAGTGCAATCATTACCTACATTGATATCCTCCAGGGGGCCTCCGTGCCTTCCACGTGACAGGGCCGGAGCCACCAGTTAGTTCTCCACCGGGGTATTGGTCCCAGTGCTCGATGAAATAAATAATGGGTTCGGCCCATGCAATTCAGGATAGACAGGGTAGAGCAGACTTGCAAATAACACTTGAAAATGTCCCTACTACACTAAACAGAACCATAGAGGGTAGGTGTGCTAACTAGCTACCGTTCAATATTGACTAGTAGTTGTTGTCGTCATCATTGTTGCCCGCCTCGCGTCTCTTCTCAGCACCGCGTTCCTGGAGCTTGTCGCTCTTGAAGAGGCCGCCGGCCTTCTCGAGCAACTTTCCTGTTGTCGAGTCCTTGTTCTTCGAACTGTTGTTGTTGTCGTCGTCGTCGTAGCTGGATCCTGTGTTTCCGCCCGCGCCATAGCCGCCACTGGATTGCGCGTCGGTGCGTCCTGATCCGAGACCCTGGAGGACGGGAATTGTGTTAGAAAAAGGGTGTGGTTATGGGAGTGAGGCGCGGAGATGGGTGAGATGACTTACATATTCATTGTCACGGCCTGTGGTTGCACCGCCAGTGGTATTGGAACTGCCGTAGGTGTCATCCTGGCCTGCTTTTGTCAGTTAAATTGCTACTGAGTCGTGACATCGAAGATCCAGGAGAAGTTCCAGTCTTGCGAGGATGGGTATTGGGAAACAAACCGAGACCACCACCAGTTCGGCGAGAGCTGGAATCGTCGTCACCATAGCTATTTCCGCCAGTACGTCCTGAGCTGCCAAAGGTATCATCCTGGCCTGCGTTTGTGTCAAAATGCTGATGAATCATGCCATCGTCCATCCAGGAGAAAGTCCAGCCTTACGAGGATGGGGAGTAGAGAGACAAACCTAGGCCACCACCCGTCCGGGAACCATATGAGTCGTCGTTATCTCGACCACTGCCACCTAGACCTCCTCCTCCTGTTTCTCGTGAACTCCCATACGTATCATCCTTCCCGAGTCCACCACCGGTGGTCGAGTCGTCCTGGCCGTAGCCGCCGCTTCCCACTCCTCCGGTACGGTTTGAGCTACCATCTGAACATCGCAAGAGAAGCGTCAGTCATTGTGAAGTTCTTAGATCGGAGTTCCTTTGAGGATATCTGGAGGCGCATCAGAAGAACTCAGACTTACAGGTGTCGTCAGAGCCTAAACCGCCGCCGGTACGTTCAGAGCTGTCACCATAGCCTCCTCCGGTTGCGCCGCCAGTACGTCCTGAGCTGCCATCTGAGCATCACGAGCGAAGCGTTAGTCGTTGTGAGTTTCTTTGATTGGCGTTGTTCTTGAGAAGATTTGGGGGGAGACGAGAAGAACTTAGACTTACAGGTGTCGTCCGAGCCTAGACCTCCTCCGGTTGCTCCGCCAGTGCGTCCTGAGCTATATGAATCATCGCCCAAGCCGCCAGTTCGTCCTGAGGAGTAAGAATCATCGCCGCCAGTGCGGCCTGAACTGCCATATGAATCCCCGCCGCCAGTGCGGCCTGAGGAGCCATCTATTGTTGATAAGCATCTAGCGACTCAGATATGGTGAAGGAAAGTATAGAGCAGGTCTGAGACAAAGGTTGACTTACATGAATCGTCTTGGCCTAGCCCACCCCCTGTGCGTCCTGATGAGTACGAGTCATCGCCCAAGCCACTGCCCTGTTGTCTGCTGGAGCCCTACGACTTGTCAGCGAGGAGTCCTGAAGCGCATGCTCCCCATGAACTCATGGAAGACTCACGTAGCTATCATCATTGCCACTGCTACCGAAGCCACTACCCTGTTGTCCACTCGAACCCTACGTCTTGTCAGCAGGAACTTCTAGCAGCGCATGCTTCTTGTACGCACGTAGCTATCATCATTATTGCCGCTGCCACCGTAGCCACTGCCCTGCTGTCTGCCGGAGCCCTGTGACTTGTTAGTAAGGAATGACGGCGCATTGCTTCCCGTGGACGCGGGGAAACCATACGTAGCTATTATCGTTATCGTCGTTGTAAGACATGACTGGCTTGTTGTAGCAGATACTTTCTCTTTGAGAAGAAACAGGAAAGATTCCGGAGGATTGAGATTTGCAGGAGAAGAAGATTCGAAGTACGAAAAGATTTGGCAGAAGTAAACGCAGGGAGAGAAGAGGCAGAAGCAGGATTTATGAAGGAAATCGACTTTCTCTGGTCACCTACCTCCCAAACTTGTCTTACCTAGTCCTACCTCAGCAGACACATGCTCTGACCATGCAGAACGAAAACCTACAAACCTGCTTGCTTGCCGTGATTGCCCCTCCATCGGTGAGGGCAGGTACAGAGAGAGATCAGAAGCATCCGACGACGTCACGTCACCTCATTCAGGCGCAAGAGTACGCGACTTCAGCGAGGGGACAGCTACCAGCTACCAGCTACCAGCTAGCTTCTGGTTTTAGATTGGCCCTCTAAAACAACCATGTACGGGTGTGAGCGCGCTTCAAGCCGCCATGAACCTGAGCAATGTCGTATGCGATGTACAAAGACGTAGTGAGGACATTTGATGGAACCAATGGCCTGGCAAGAGAACCCCGCGTGGATCCCAAACACGCCAGCAAGGGCACCAGATTTGTCGTGGGAAGAAAAAAGCTTGATTTGAGCTACGGCTTGTTGACAGATGAGCTAAGATTCGGGAAGTCTGGGAAGAGGCACGAAGGCGTCGTCATTTCTCGGTGCAAGATGGGTGACGGCGACGTGCAGTGGAGGGAGGGGAAATGGAGGAGTGGAATCGGTAACCCCGTGCTATTCAGCTCACGTTGCACGTTGGGTGAGAAGACATGATGCATGACATTACCCGGTTTCATTACTTCGTCTCATCTCCTCATACGAACTGTTGTCTGGATCTAATATGGAGAGTAAGGTTTTACAAAGAATTCAAGCGAGAGGTGAGAAGTTGAAGCGAGGCAGGTTTGTGAACTTGGTGTTGTGCTGCAGCAAGCAACCACTGCGGGCCTCGTGCCTTGAAAATCCAACCCCGCAATGGTGACATGTTCCCATTTCTCCCTCTTCTCCTTACTCGTAATGACGTGCAGCCATCCGTTGCCACACTTCTCGTCTCCTGCTCAGCTGAAGGCGAACTTCCGTTCAGGTTCAGGTTATGCACAATCCCAGCTGGAGGGAACATTCGAACCTGAGGCAGCGGGTCTGTTCTGCACCGCCTGGCGCTAGTCGCTTCTAGTGTAAAGACCATGTCGGTCTCAAATGGTCGAGACCGGACCTCGACTTGAATTAACAACAGTCTGGCGTTCAGCTTTCCAATTGTCGCGGCCATGTCAGAGCAGACCTGGGAACTGCCCAGTCCTTTGGGGTTTTGTCCATGTCCATGTTGCACTTCGACCATGTTATAGTCCACGGTATGGCCGTGACTACTGAGTAGTAGTCGACCCAGTGTGGCGATTTCTGCGATTGCATGTTGCCATGGGCTTTTCGAACTTGCTTTTTGCAGAACCCGAATCGATCTCAGCCATACTGAATCTTTGCTCCACTTGTGCTCCAAAATTTCAACACCCTCCCTCAAACTGCATGATGGAGGCGACCATTGAAATTACCGAACATATTTCGACTGCACAAATGTTAGTGCGAGCATAGACCCGATGCCTTTGGAGTTCGCCTTACCATGAATTTTTTGTGGAAGTCCGACCTCAAAAGATCCTATCCCATTGTCAGTTTCAAACCTCAGAAGATCAGGAGAATTTGGTGATCGTACATTGACAAATTCTTGGTTGCCTTTTTGCTCTGTGCCTCGAGCTTGATTCTTGAAAACCACATCATCGTCCCACCTTCGTTTCACATTGAAGGCCTTGGGATTGAGTAACGGGTTACCTAGTGCGATATCTTCCTCTCGTTGTTCTTGCGCTTGTTTCGATTGTTCGGCTTCTTCTCTGGCTTTCTGTTCTGCTCGTTCCCGCTTGATCTTCTCAAGCTCTTGCATTAGCGCAGCCGTTTCGTCTTCCTCTTCGTCGTCTTCCTCACTGCTGTCGGAATCTTCATCGTCGTCTTCGGAATCTGCATCAATATCTCGAGTTTCTTCCAGGACTCTTCTTCGTTTCGCATCAGGGTCTTCGTTCTCGTTCTCGTCGTCGCTTAATGAGGCTTCAAGTTCTCGTTTCGCAGGCTTGGGAGGACTTGTTGCAGTATCTACTGGAGTTCCCTTGGTCTTTGCGAAATGCGCAGCTTCAGCTGCAAGTAGTTGTGCTCGTAGGTCAACTGGCTCGGTGTCTGCAGCTCCTCCTTGACCAGGCTGTCTGGAAGTCGGTTAGGCCTGGTCCAAAAGCTTGTGAACAACTTTGATTACACACCTGACTTTGAGAAGAGTGTATGCTGGTAGTAATCTTTGATGGTATGCGACACCTCGCTGGGCTTCTTTTCCCCGCGCAGGGTCAAATGTCGGTCTGTGAGCTATAGAAAAGTCAGCTCGTGCGGATATGGAGCTGTGCTAGCTTCTGTACCTGTAGTCATGGCGAGGCCAAGCGGTTAAAAGGGTTCTGGGCCGGTTGAAAACAAGGGGATTGACGCCAAAAGTGCAAAGACGGGCTATGGGAACTGTAGCAGTAGTCGTCCAGAATTGCTCGAGAATTTAAAGAATTGTCTGCTCGAGTAATCGTTTGCCTTATTCTACGAGTGCCGCCTACGATGCACTTGGCACGTGACTATATTCTCTGGCGCAGTGTTGCGCAGTATTTGATACTGTGAAGCTTATGATCCGCAGACGCTGACTGGAACACTCATAAATCTCGATTGGGACTTTGTCGTTGTCATCCCTTCAACAACTTCGTGAATTGGCCAGTCTGCCTCGTACTGCCTTGGTGGATACATGGGAACTCATGAAAATATCCATGCTAATATTAGCAGCCAAACAACGCCTTGACTCTCCAGAAATACGCTGTGCCTAGCTGCAGTATCTCGGGAGTGACTAATCGCCAAACAAGTGTCAGAGATTACATACACACGATTAAAATCGACTTCGCAGTTCACTTGTTCTGGAGAAGGACCACCAACTGCTTCACGAGGTTTAGCGAAAACCATGGCTAATGCTTGTGATTTAGCTACTTTCACGTGTCGAAAACACGAACTTGTGGAGATAATGCTTGGGCCTCGTTGCTTGAGCAGCTTATTCGTCGCTTATGACATTGATCGTATGATCCAAGACTTCCAAACTCAAGCGACAAGGATGTTTGCCCAATTTGTGCCGAGACAATGTTTTTTGAGTTTGGTTCAGCCGACGCACGTAAGTAATGTTATTTCGTGTTGCTCACCAATCTCTGCGGGTATCTAGCCACTCAGTGACACAGAGATGATCCTTTCGGCTCAAAGTTCTTCACCAACTGCTGGATATGGCAATTTGCCTGTTCATACAGCCTCCGAATGACCACTCACTCGACAAGGCTGTATGTAGCCATCTCATCGGATGAAAATCAAAGTATATAGACATGGCCTGTCGCAGCGTGAGACGAGCATTGATCTCTTGCCGTCCATTTCACTTCAATATACACAACATCTAACTATTCTAACCACTCTGAACTTAACCTTGACAAACTGCAAGCACCCATCATGGCCATAGAGGCAAAGGAAATAGTACTCATCAGCGGCGTCAATGGTTATATCGCAGCACAAGTAGCCAAAGCATTTCTCGATGCAAGGTTCAAAGTCCGTGGAACAACCAGAAAGACGGCAAACACGAAATCCTTGACAGAGGGTGCCCTGAAAGCCGCATTCGAGGCAGGTGATTTCGAGGTCGTCGAAGTTCCGGATATCACCCTTCCAGGTGCTTTCGACGAGGCTGTGAGAGGTGTCAGTGCTATCCTGCATACGGCAGCCCCAGTATCGCTTAATTTTACGGACCCGGAACCGGTCCTGCATGCTGCTATCCAAGGAACTTCATCGATCCTGGACTCGGCTCTCAAGGCAGGTCCGCAATTGAAATCTTTGGTGTTTATGAGCTCAATTGCAGCTTTGATGGGTGCCCAGCAGCAACCACATACTTTCACCGAGGAAGACTGGAACAACTATTCTGAAGGAGAAGTTGCGAGATCGGGAAAGGCGGCGGGCAGTATCCATATCTACTTTGCGAGTAAGACTGCGGCTGAACGCACGCTCTGGGATTTCCAGAAGAAGCATTCACCATCTTTTGCCGTGACGTCCATCAATCCAGTGTAAGTCTACATTGCTTTCTGTTGACGGCCCTACTCTTATTCGAATCAAACTGCTGAAACTCCTTGCAGGCTCGTGACCGGACCACCCCTCGTGCCCTTCAAGGACGCAAACAGCATAAACGAGACCGTGCGAAACGTATGGGAAGTGTTTGCAGGGCTGGACGTCGCCCCGCCGTTTAATGCGCCCGGAACCTACGTCGACGTTCGAGATGTTGCCCGCCTGTTCGTCTGGTCCGTCCAACATCCCGAAAAGGCAGATGGAGAGCGTTATATCGCATATGGTGGCCCAGGAGGAATACATCAGATATCCCAAATTCTGCGAGAGCATTACCCTGAACGTCGTGATATCATCAAGGAGATTCCCGCTCCTGAATCGGGTGGAACCAGTATTGATGCATCCAAGGCTGTCAAAGCCACGGGACAGGAATTCATCAAGTTTGAGAAGAGTGTGTTGGACGCGGCCAAAGCCTTTGAGATCTATTTATAGTTGCTAGCTCAAGTATGATAACCTGGATATGGCTTTTAAATCAAAAGCAAGACCAGCCTCATTGCTGACTTTCTGAAGGCTATGCTTTTACTGTACCACGTAGTCACAAGTACCGAGTCCCTGAACTGGTGACCAGATTCTCCGAAGTAATGCCGGACACTCTTGGCATTTGCGAGCCTCGTGAGCTTCGTACAGCCTTGTGCAGATTTCCATCGTCATTGCAAAAAGTTCTGGGGAAATCGTGCGGTTTGAGTTTCATGCCATGAAACCCTTTCAGAAGCCTGGCATTGGTGAATAGCAGATTCTCATTAGTCTTCATCCTTCAATAATAATTGATCAAGCCCACTTTGGCGTTGTCAACAAGTTTTCCAATGTCCTTCGAGGCCAAATCTTATCCGCGACTCAAAAATCCTGACCCCAAACCAACACAAGCCAATAAACCATGCCTCGCGAGAGTGAGATCTCCAACATCCAACGCAGCTTCATTCAGAATGCTCTAAAAGAAAACGTTCGTGTGGATGGCAGACGATTCGACCAGTTCAGAGACCTGGACCTTGAGTTCGGTGATGAGTATGGCACTGTTACGCTCCGGTTAGGCAAGACTAGGTACGGCGTCCACTTGGCGAGACTGAGGGACCAGACATTGACCAGTGAAAAACAGAATCCACGTGCAAATATCAGCCGAAGTGACCAAGCCGCTGGAGGAGCGTAAGTTCGAGGGCGTCTTCACCATCACGGCGGAGCTCAGCCCCATTGCGTCTCCTGCGTTTGAAGTGGGCAGGTACGTGGCATTCATTGCTCTGGAGGTGTCTACAACGTCCCACAGAACTACGGGCTAATGATTCTGCAAACAGACCAACGGAGCAAGAAGTGATTATTTCCAGAATCCTCGAGAAGGCAATACGGCGGTCCAATGCGATCGACACCGAGTCATTATGTATCATTGCTGGAGCGAAGTGCTGGTCCATCCGGGCAGATGTACACGTGTTGGACGCAGACGGAGGCTTGATCGATGCGTCCTGCATCGCCATCATCGCCGCATTACGGCACTTTCGAAGACCCGATGTCTCAGTGGCCGGAGAGAGCGTGACTATCTACACGATGGCTGAACGAGTACCGGTCCCACTGAGCATCATGCACCATCCGGTCTGTGTCTCATACAGTTTCTATCTGGAAGGCGAGGTTGTCCTGCTTGATCCCACACGCAGTGAAGAACAAGTGCGGGACGCTGAGGTGGTGCTCACGGTCAATGATTTTGAATTATGTCAAGTGGCAAAGTTGGGAGGAAGGCCGGTCGATGCGCTTGTGCTGCTCAAGTGCATCAACACAGCCCTGGCCAAAGGCAAGGAGATCAATGGCATAGTGACCAAGAAGCTGGCAGAGGATGCAACGAGGCGTGATGTGGGTGGACTGATAGCTGAGTTGAGGGCGGAAAATGAGAGATAAATTATGCACGTGTTTCAGTTGATGGATTGTGTTGAACGAGCACGAGGTCGTTGGGTCATCCTACGGATACTGGCACTGGGAGCCTGCGAGAACATCCGGACAGATATTCTAGTACAATTGTGACTAGATAGAGAGAATAGCGATAGCCACAATGTGGAGAGCTGTCGTTCAATGAAAGGCAAGGTAGAGCTATCCATTTTGATATCAGTAAAATAAGGAGCCAAGTCAACTATGGATGGTGGTGCGTTGCACGCGGTAGAAGGTGGCAGTGTTCGTCTCAGGATGATCTATTTAAATACGATGAGAAGGGATTTTGCAGCAGGATGACGAATCTGACCTGGATCCCAAGGGACTAGGTGAAATTCACTCCTGTGATAAGCATTCTCAGTGGACAGAGCAAAAGCTGAAGAAGGTGGCTTCGTTCTTGGATTTGATGTCGGGTTTTGTTGGTTTAGGCTCCAGCAAAATTTCTAAGAACTTGAGTGTTCACGGAGACTCAGAGCGGATGTTATAATTTAGCTGTGGAGCGATCCAAAATGGGTGGTGTTTCGAGTGGTGGTTTAAGCACCGTTGGCAGCCTGAAACCACCTGGGCACCTTCTTTCACCTTGCCACTTTTACTTTTTGGCTGTCCTTTTAGGTCCCTCAGCCCTTTGTAGCTCAGCTTCAGCCCGGAGTTCAGTTTTAAGGGCTTTGCGGGCGCTAGAACCGTCACCCGGACGCCGAGACTGGCCAGTAAGCCCTTAGTTTGGCACTTGCACACAACTTGACTTCGCCTAGTGAGAACGCCTCCCACTAAACTCAAGTAACCCAACCACCTCCAGAGTACGGAGGGCTAGAGCCCGCAGGCTAAGTGCTACGGAGTCCCTCGTCCACCACAAGACTGAGTATCACAGGCACCGCATTCTTTGGTTGCAGTAACAGTAACGCTGACATCCTCAGTCTCCGCCCCGTCCCTACACCTATCCTTCCTGCGCACCACCACAACCTAAACCTCCAGCTCAATCGGACCATCACTACATACTCTCCATCAATCGCTGATGACTTCGAATCCCTTCTCATCCTCATAACCAGTTGGGTGCTTTGAGAAATGGCCGGGCGGCCGAATGCGCCTCCGACATCCAGCAACTACAATCAAGATCATCTCCTGGACCTGGGTAATCCCGCTCCCGTTTACAGTTCAGGGCAACGACCTCCTGTTGACGATTCCCAACTATTACACACATATAACATCGATGATTCAGATGAAGCCCAACCGAGACCTTCGACAAGTTACGATGACTTTGTTGGCGGAGGCAGGGCACCAGCCCCAGACCATGCGCAACAACCGATAGCCACAGGTTCAAGTCGACATTTCAATGCACCTTTCATGTCTGATGGCTCCAGAAATTATTCACAGACCTCTGACCTCCACAACTACTCGAAATATGGCGATGCTGATGATTATCCTGGGGAAGAGCCGGGATACAAATACTACGACGATGCTGATACCGCTGATGAACATATCCCCGGCGGTGGAGTGCAGGTTGTTGGACACCATGGTCGAACTCGCAGCAGCTTGATGTCTATGAATGGTATTATGGACAGGGCCAAAGGGGCCCTAGGAATGAGAGACAGCAACTACTCCGACATGAACTTACCTTTGACGGAATCCGGAAACAGAGCCAGAGCTAATACCGCTGGCACTGAGTCGACCTTACCTCCGCAAGAGAAGAAAAGCTTCAGCTTTGACAATGTCAAAGCCATGTTTGGAAGAAAGAAGGTCGACCCTGCTTCTCTCGGCCCCCGAATTATCCATCTCAACAATTCTCCCGTCAATGCCGGCAATAGATGGGTGGACAATCATGTTTCCACCGCCAAATACAATGTCGCCACTTTCTTACCCAAATTTTTGTACGAACAATTCTCAAAATACGCCAATCTATTCTTCCTTTTCACCGCGGTCCTCCAACAAATCCCCAACGTCTCTCCAACCAATCGATTTACAACCATTGTACCCCTAGGCATCGTGCTCTTGGTGTCAGCCATTAAAGAATTGGTGGAGGATAACAAGAGAAAAACATCCGACAAAAGTCTCAATGACTCTCGAGCGCAAGTTCTAAAGGGTTCGGATTTTGTCGACACCAAGTGGATCAATGTTGCTGTCGGAGACATTGTTCGAGTGGAGTCCGAGGAGCCATTCCCAGCCGACTTGGTCCTATTAGCAAGTTCAGAACCAGAAGGTCTGTGCTATATCGAGACCGCCAATTTGGATGGCGAGACCAACTTGAAGATCAAGCAAGCCATCCCTGAAACTGCTCATCTCGTCAGTCCAGCGGACCTGGGAAGACTCGGTGGCCGTGTTCGCTCGGAACAACCCAACAGCAGTTTGTATACATACGAAGCGACTCTGAGTATGCTAGGTGGAGGAGGCGGTGGAGAAAAAGAACTTCCATTAAATCCCGAACAATTATTACTCCGTGGTGCCACCTTGAGAAATACACCATGGGTCCACGGCCTGGTGGTCTTTACTGGTCATGAAACTAAACTGATGCGGAATGCAACTGCAACGCCCATCAAACGTACAAATGTTGAGCGAATGCTCAATCGACAAATTCTCATGCTGGTCGTGATTCTTCTGGTACTCAGTGCTATCAGCACAGTTGGTGACATCATTGTCAGACTGAGAGCCGGCACGAAATTGACTTATCTGTACTATGGCAGCTTCAACGTGGCCTCCCAATTTTTTTTGGACATCTTCACATATTGGGTCCTCTATTCCAATCTGGTCCCTATCTCACTCTTTGTGACGATAGAATTGGTCAAGTATTATCAGGCGTTCCTCATCAACAACGACCTAGACATCTACTTTCCAGATACGGACACGCCGGCTGTTTGTCGAACCTCATCACTAGTTGAAGAGTTGGGACAAATAGAGTATATCTTTTCCGACAAGACTGGCACCTTGACCTGCAATATCATGGAGTTCAAACAATGTACTATTGGTGGACTGCAATATGCTGGGGTGGTGCCAGAAGATAGAAGGGCGAACGGTCCAGATGATACCAGCGGTGTTCATGATTTCAAACAGCTACGAGAAAATCTCAAAAGCCACCCCAGTGCAACGGCTATTCATCATTTCTTGGCACTGTTGGCAGTGTGCCATACTGTTATCCCGGAAAGAAAGGATGAAAAGTCTGAAATCAAATACCAGGCGGCGTCACCCGATGAAGGCGCTCTCGTTGAAGGTGCTGTACAGTTAGGATACAAGTTCGTTGCCAGAAAACCGCGGTCAGTCATTATCCAAGTGGAGGGACAAGAGTTCGAGTACGAGCTACTCGCCGTGTGCGAATTCAACTCCACGAGAAAACGTATGTCAACTATTTTCAGATGTCCCGATGGCAAAATCAGAATATACTGCAAAGGTGCCGATACAGTCATCTTGGAAAGGCTGGCCAAAGACAATCCTATCGTGGATATCACCTTACAGCAACTTGAAGATTACGCCACGGAAGGTCTGCGAACGTTGTGTCTCGCGATGCGTGAAGTACCGGAACAAGAATACCAGACATGGCGTCAGATATTCGACAAGGCAGCTACCACTGTAGGTGGCAACCGTGCTGAAGAATTGGACAAAGCGGCAGAAATTATCGAGCATGATTTGTTTTTGCTGGGAGCAACAGCCATCGAGGATCGCCTCCAAGACGGAGTTCCAGACACAATCCATACACTCCAGACTGCCGGAATCAAGGTATGGGTTCTCACCGGTGATAGACAAGAGACTGCCATCAACATTGGCATGAGTTGCAAATTAATCAGTGAAGAGATGACTTTATTGATTGTCAACGAAGAGAATGCGACCGATACCAGGAACAACCTCCAAAAGAAACTAGACGCCGTGCGCAATCAAGCCAAATCTGGAGAACACGAGGTTATGGCTCTTGTCATTGACGGGAAGTCTTTGACCTTTGCCTTGGAAAAGGACATGGAGAAATTGTTCCTTGATCTGGCCGTCATGTGCAAAGCTGTGGTTTGTTGCCGTGTCTCACCCTTGCAAAAGGCTCTCGTTGTCAAACTTGTCAAGCGGCATCTAAAAGCCATTCTTCTTGCCATTGGCGATGGTGCCAACGATGTTTCCATGATTCAAGCCGCTCACGTCGGTGTCGGTATCAGTGGTGTGGAGGGTCTGCAAGCTGCACGTAGTGCAGATGTTGCCATCGGGCAGTTCCGATACCTGAGAAAATTGCTTCTCGTCCATGGTGCATGGAGCTATCAAAGAATCAGCAAGGTCATTCTGTACTCATTCTACAAGAACATTGCAATGTTCATGACACAATTTTGGGTAAGTCGAAATCATGTTGACTTTTGCTTGCCTTTACTGACCTCTTTCAGTACTCATTCCAAAACGCATTTTCCGGCCAAGTCATTTACGAATCATGGACGTTGTCCTTCTACAATGTCTTCTTCACTGTGCTTCCTCCCTTCGCAATGGGTATCTTTGACCAATTCATCTCTGCTCGCCTTCTAGATCGATACCCACAATTGTATCAGTTGACGCAGAAAGGAGTGTTTTTCAAGATGCATTCATTCTGGTCGTGGGTTGGCAACGGCTTCTACCACTCAATCCTCGCGTACATCTTCTCATCATACTTTTTCTACGAGGACCTGATCCTCTCGAACGGTCAGATCGGAGGCCATTGGCTTTGGGGTACGAGCAGTTATACCGCCATTCTGCTTGTCGTTCTGGGTAAGGCAGCACTGATCACCAACGTCTGGACCAAATACACCGTACTGGCCATCCCCGGATCCTTCATCATCTGGCTCATATTCCTCCCGGCATACGCATACGCGGCACCCAACATTGGGAAAGGATTTTCGACCGAACTCGAAGGCATCATCCCCAAAATGTTCACCTCACCAGTCTTCTACGCGATGTGCCTGGTCCTGCCACCGGTGTGTCTAATCCGAGACTTCGCATGGAAATATGCCAAGAGAATGTACTACCCGCAAGCGTACCACCACGTGCAGGAGATCCAGAAATACAACGTGCAGGACTACCGGCCGCGCATGGAGCAGTTCCAGAAAGCCGTGCGCAAGGTCCGGCAGGTGCAGCGCATGCGCAAACAGCGCGGCTATGCGTTTTCGGCCGGCGACGAAGGTGGCCAGCAGATGCGCGTGCTCAGTGCGTACGACACCACACTGCAGAGAGGCAGGTATGGTGAGATGATCAGTAGTCGGGATACCGCTACTTTCGGCTGACCGTTGGCTACGGGCGCTGTTTTTTTGTTATTCTTGATTGACTTGCATGCTTGCTTGATGCGGAAACGGGGAAACGGGAGCGGGTACTGCCCAGTGTTCTGAATCGAGCGTCTCTGTGTGTGCAGTAAGGAAATGTGTGAAAGCGATATGAATAGGTATGACGATGAACTGAACACGTGTGTGTCCATGGACGAGTATGTTAAGTGCCGATGTATAGCTCCCTCTCGAAAAGATTTTGAACTCTGATCTGATCTTGCGTCTGGCCTCTACCGTGCGTTTGCAGCGTGAGTTGTTTCTATTTTCACTCATGAGTGCTAGAATTTGACAGCAGTTCGTGAGGAAAGGGGGATCCATCCACTATGCGGATGTTTTGCGTCCCAGTGGGTATGCATGCCTCAATAAAATGCCAGTGCGAGGCGAGGCCTCCCCAGAATAATCACCGGGTGGGAACCCCCCTTGAGCCTCATTATTGTGCATACAGGCGAACCTGCCGAGTAGGTACTGTCCACATGTATCTAGTACTCACCCTGTCATCATCGCCCATGTATCCGTACATAGCGGGAACGAAAGATCTATCCGCGTATAGAGGTCCTTTCCGTCGTACTCGGCTAACATGCAGGTGCATGATGACCACGGTCGTCTCGATGATTGGACCGTATCTGGCTCCCTAGGCTACATTGGATCGAAGCACAGCCTCGCGGAAACGAGGGTACCCCGTAGGATGGTGTTGGTCGAACCGTTGTCTCGCTTTCATGTGTCGATATTTGAATGGCTTCCTATGTGTATATGCTACCTCGTGCGAACAGCCTCTTGGTCCTTCGTGGTGGATGCTAGCCTTACCCAATCATGCGCGGCCGAATCAGTGGTGCCTGGCGGTTTCGCCAGGTCCTCTCCAGCAAGAGCCGCACCATCGCGTCCGTTTGCTTTGGATGGCTGCATCTACTCTGTGAGCCGGTCACGTACAGTTGACTTGTACGCTATGGTATCTGATATTGCACTGCCACTGCTGCAGACATAGGCCTGATGCTCGCGAGGCTGTGGTGCCCTGTGCCTCGAGGAGTGGCTCCGTATGACGAGGCAGCCGGTATCCGCGTATTGCAGTCTGCAGGTAATGTCGCTCGCAAGTACTTCGGCACCCTGGTGAAGGCTGTTGCTCTGTTGGTGTTTCCCGCGGGTTATAAAGTGTTTCTGAAGTTTCTGCTTTTTGTTTCTGCTTATAACACGACCCTCGCCGACGTCTTTCTAGGACCTTGGGATTGGAAATCATCATCTCATTGTCAGAGCGAGACTTTACTTTCTTCTGCCTGTCAGTTCTCTTGCCAGCTCCTTTCATCGGCCACAGGCTTTCCACTAGTCCCTCACCGTGTGATACCTACTAAAGCGTCACGAATCTTCATTCAGCATTGAGAATGGGACGAACTTACTGCGAGAATGGAAAGCTCAACTTATACGAGTATGAGCCATCGATTGTCGCGGCCGTCATCTTCGCCGTCATCTTCGCCGCTCTGACTGCCGGCCACGTGTTCCGCATGATCAGATCGAGGCAATGGTTCCTGACTGCACTCGTCGTCGGTGGTGGATGTAAGTCCTTGCTCCTGGATTTCCCTGCACAATTGGGGTTCACTCTTCTAATCTTCAAACAGTTGAAATCGTGGGTTTCGTCATTCGCATCACAGGCCACAACGACCCATGCGTCAGGATCACTTATATCCTGCAGACGGTCTTGATCCTCATTGCGCCCGCTATCTTCAGTGCCACCATCTACATGATCCTCGGGCGAACTGTTCGTGCCATCCAAGGCGATGCTCTCTCCCCAATCCGACCGACGCGGCTGACCAAGATATTTGTGGCTGGAGATGTCCTGTGTTTTTTTGTTCAAGGCGGAGGCGGTGGAATTCTGTCGAGCGCAGACAACGACAAGACAAAAGCCAACTTGGGCAAATACGTCATCCTGGCCGGTCTAGCTCTGCAGATTGTGCTGTTCGGACTGTTCATCATCGTCGCGCTGATCTTCCACTCGCGCATCCGTAAGCAGCCGACGCCGAAATCAACACGCCCGGAGATCCAATGGCAAACGATGCTGCATGTGCTCTACGGTGTCAGTCTGTTGATCATGGTTCGAAATCTGTTCCGTGTCGTCGAGTATGGTCTCGGGCGCGATGGGTATCTGTTGTCACATGAATGGCCACTTTATGTGTTTGATGCAGCGCTCATGAGCCTTGTCATGGCGGCACTGCTCTGGTGGTTCCCTACCATGATCCGACCAAAGGAGGTCTACGGAATGGACGATCTGGAGCCCAGGCCCACTGTGAATGGTAGCCCTGGATATCAACAATCGCCTTCTCCAGCTTCTTCTCACCAACCCCACTTGCAGAAGTAGCATAACCGCTTTCCATTCATTGTGGCTATGAATCTGCGATGTGCTAGAGAAGGGAGGTTAAAGATTGGAAAATGCCATGTCACCGAGATCAATCCAATCTATCTGCGCAGTGGCATGAGCAAGGCGTTGGAATGGGGGAGGACCAACCTGGCAAACCCTTTATGTAGAATTGGATATAAATTAATTCTATGAAATCAGCAATTTTCGAGAAGCGGACAGCTCGCGAGGATTTTGCTATCCTTGACCAGTATTCGTACCTGGAGAAATCTTCCAGATCAACGGAGATGACAGCCGAGAACTTTGCAAGTCTAGACCTGCAATGCTATGAGAGTTGCGTCCAGACCAGCGTACTTCGTGTTCCGCCATGTGGTGGTGGCACACGCGGGGCCCCTGAGAAACTGAAAGTCTTTTTTTCACGGGACCGAACCTTGAAGGTCATTCCGACTTGTTCTTATCTTCCGAATAAAACTCTATGTACTTGTTGATCCGTATCGCTCTCAGGCTGCCTCATGTCTCTGTAATCATCAAGACACTCTTAACCGTTTCATAGGATGTGTTTAGCAAGACCACCCCTGGTTGTCGGTGCACGTGAGTTGCTGACTTCAATATGACAAAGCCACAGGCGGTGCCCGCCTCTTTTTTCCCCACGGCCAACTCTTCGGCGGCAACAGGCACGACATCAGATTCCCATCATGAACTCTCGGATCACCCAACTGAGATATCCGCAATCTTGGATCCCTTGAACTCCAACAAACCTCTCATCGAGTTCGACCATGCCCTCCGTCACTTCTGTTATGGAGACGAGACAACTGCGACGACGGTGGATGCCGTTGCTCCTCCGCAACCAGAGGCTTTCAACGATCCCTACCTATTTCCTTACCTGTCCCATAACGAGTGCCTGCGTTTGACCCTCCTCTGGTACTACACCAGACTCATTACCAAGAACCATGTCTTGATGTCAAAAATACAGGGGCTTCTCACCATTGTCCAGAAATTCATGGGATGGGAGTTCGCCCTCGTCGGGTTGGTTGACGAAGCAGTCTTTACTAGACTGGCTGCCATAAATATGCCCCTGGCAATGCTACCTAGAAGAGAAAGCCCATGCTCACATACCATCAATCAAGCACCCGGCACCGTCTTCTCCATCCCCAATATGGAAGCCGACTGGCGCTTCAAGTCCTCCCCTTATGTCGCCATTGGCGGTTTGCGCAGCTACGCTGGAACGCAGCTCCGAATCAAAACAGAAAGTGGTGAAGAGGTGGCCCTTGGTTCTTTGTGCATTGCTTCCAGTTCGGTACAAAAGCCACTGAATGAAGACCAGAAATCATCCTTAGTACGATTTGCCGAAATCATCACCATGGAGCTCGTCGATACGTTACGACAAAATCGGATCCGAGAAAAAGAACAAAAGTTGGAACTCTTGCTGAAGCTGAAAGAAGCAACCGATATCTCGGAAACGGACCTTAAAGATCGACTCATCGCATTGATCCAATCCTTTTACCCTGATGCCTCTGTAACAATACAAACCTCCCAAGAGCACGCTGTATCTTTAGGCGGAGATTTGAAGATCAACTTTAAGGCTGTAAGAGCCGGTCTTTGGGAGGATACTGCCCTGATTTATAAATTGATCCAGACTTTAAACCATGCCAAATTACATTCCAAGCAAACGGTCCGTTCAATAGTGGGCAAATGTGGACATTTCAATGTCTTCGTGGTGGTTGCCTCTTGCAATATCCAACATGTCTTTGACGACTATGATGCCTGGTTCATCGAAACATGCGCCCAAATCATGACTGATTCTATCCATCGAAGAGAGCTCCAGGAGGCCTTACTCGCCAAAGAGGCTTTTTTGCGTGGCATTACTCACCAACTAAGAACACCTATTCATGGACTGCTTGCTTCCAGTGAATTACTCGGAGAAGTTTTGGCATCTCCAGGAATGTCCACTACGACGGGTCAAGAACTACAAAGATCCATTCAAGAATCGGCTTTGGCACATGTGGGGACAATCCAACAGTCAGGAATTCAACTGATGGCCACCGTCAACGATTTACTCAAATTCAACTCCTGGTCTCGAAATATGGCTAACGACCTGAAACCAACATTATATGATCTTCATCTCCTGGAAAAGGATGTCATGGATCGCCTGCGAGAATCAATTTCGGAACCTCTCAATTCCGATGTCATGTTATCTTTTGAAGTAAGATTGGCCCCAGAAAGAGACCTGGTCATGATTGACGCCGGCATTCTCCAAGACGCTCTCCAGCCACTTATTGTGAACGCGTTGCAGGCAACAACATCTGGTAGCATTACAATCAGAGTGTCTGCAGGCTCAGAAAGCTCAACCTTGCAATTCGAAATTCTCGATACCGGTTCTGGCATTCCGTCCGCTGATCGCGCGCGGATTTTCCAGCCTTTTGAGAAGGGTTCGATCTCGATTCACCAAAATGGAGTAGGACTTGGTCTTACATTGGCAGTTAAGGCGGCACACCTATTGGGTGGTGCGATTCGTCTTGTGTCATCGGAGGTTGGGACAGGATCTCATTTCCTGATCGAGATTCCAGACTTGGTTTTTGTGACGAAAGAAACTGTGCCTGAGAAGTATCTCGAAAATGAAGACTCAGCGCAGCGAAATGCGACATCACAGTTGCAAGCGAGCACCATCAGCACGGAAAGTGACCCAATCCCAACCCTCTGCTCACTTACTCTTACAACTCAAATTGTCGGGAAAACCCCTACATCACCAAGAGCTCTTCTGGTAGACGATAATGCCATCAATCTTAAAGTCCTCCGAATGTATTGCGAGAAGAGAGCTATCCCATATCTACTGGCAACAAATGGACAGGAAGCAATTGACCAGTTCAAAATGGCCCAGGAAACTGATACAAGTCCAATAAACCTTATATTAATGGACCTCCAAATGCCTGTCTGTGGTGGGCTAGAAGCGTGTACTTCGATCCGAGCGTTTGAAGCCGCCAATGCCTTGCCCCCATCAAAGATTTTCATAATCACAGGTCAGGATTCACGGAATGATCGTCTTCGCTCGGTGGAAGCGGGATCAGACGAATTCCTGGTCAAACCCGTAAGTCTGAAGCTTCTAGACAAACACCTCGCCAAATACAATTTTAGATGAACCTCTCGCAAAGGACATGCATATGTTCCTCTGCTACTACCTCTATCTTTTATTCTGCCGCTCATCTGAGGATTGAACCCAAGTACCGGAATGACACTTCTCGGCATGGTGTTTCGTATGTGGGTACACGATCTGGACGTACGAGGATTAAACGAGAGTGCCTATCATGCTCAGATGTCTCTCCTGCTGTGTACACCTCGGAAGCGGAGTTGTGAAATTGAAATCAAGACCAACCGGGAATGATTCGACAGTTGAGCTCGACATAAACGCGAAGAGCCGCGAGCGCGGCGCTTAGATGGGTATCTCGATCTCCGATTGCTCAAGCATAGGCGCCACCCCTGTCGGACGAATGCAGGTACCACTTTCTGGACAGATATTCTTCCGGCGCCATTCCTTACTGGGCAATCCATCTCAATTGGGCGACGGATCCACAATTTCTCGACGAGGCTCGCGCATTTCGCCCTAGGCGAAGGTCCCATTGAAGGTCAAAAGCCACCCACCTGCACATTCCCCGCGTCGAGATAATGTTGTCTTGAGATCCTGACACGCCTCAGAGGCAGGTGGTGCACAGGCAGAAGAGTTCTTTGGCATGCAACTGGCTCGAGAGGCATTCCAAGAACAGACCAAAACTTGCTCAAACAGTGATGCGTGCAACAGAGTAGGCTTATGAGCGGAGACTCCATGCATCATTTGGTCGGGAATGAAATTGCTCAGGCTGTGAAGAGCGACACACATTATGTCTCTCCGAGAATAGCAGTATTGCAGACAGCAGAGCAAGGGTCTGGGTTGAGCCTCTGTCTGTGGTTATAAAACCAGGAGACATGCCTTCTCGATTGTTATCAACTCACTTACTACAATTCTGTCAAACTTCAACTCAAATCGACACTAGCAGAACTTTGGAATTGCCACACGATTTCAACTCAAGAGGCCACCATGTCCACCGCACCACTTGATCTCAGCAAGCCTAATCGACCCATCGAGGTTGGAGTTCTCCTAATGGGAGGGTATGCCAATCCAATCCCACAATCCCACCCAGGACGGTGACAGCTAACATGATGATCGAACTGCAGCACAACTGAGATCCTAGACGTTGCCCCAATCGATATGCTGTACTCATTGTCCCATCAGTGCTTGGACGATTGGGATGAGAAGTTCATTGACCCGAAACTCAAGGCCCAGGCACTTGACATGAACTTTCATTGGGTCAGCGAGAAAAAGGTCCCGACCAAGCTGACTGGAGGTCTTAACATCACTCCAACGGTTAGTGTTGGCCAGCTAAACATTATTATTGTGCCTTGGTATTATACGCAGCACTTATGAAAGCGCATATTTCGTATTGTGAGATCAAATGTACTGAGAAACGGTGCTCCCCATTATAGGATGACTTTACAACTTCTCCACCCCTGGACATCGTCATCATGGGCGCCCATGACTTTAAATACACGCCCAACGAGACGGAACTAGCATACATCCGCAAATCCTATGAAGGCAGCAGCGCTTTCATTGCCATTTGCGGCGGCATCCAAGCACCCCTGCAAGCGGGTATTCTCAAAGGTCTATCTGCAACGGCTCCCCGACCACTTCTCCCGATCGCGAAGCAGTTATCCCAAGACACCGAGTGGCACGAGAAGCGATGGCACCAAGATGGAAAAATGTGGACTAGTGGCACTTTGCTCAACGGCAATGATCTAATGGCAGCCTTTGCGCAAAAATATTGGGGAGGCGATGAGTCTTTGGCCCAATGGATGGTTCTTACTGGTCATTGGCCACAACGTGATGTCAACTACAAGGACGCCGTTTCGCCTCTCTAGATGGGCAGGTTGAGGTGAAGCCTTAGGGTCCTCTTAACGACGAGGAGGAAAGGAGAAAGTCAGGGTCTTAGGCAGGGGGGAATGGTCAAGTGGAGGAAGGTAGAATAAGAAAACATACAGTATAGAAATTGACGCTCATTATATGGTGTAGGAAGTCTGATAATATCCCATGGGTTTTCTATCGTAATAGGACTAAGAAGACAACAACTTCACGTCCAAGTTGATAACCCACATACAACATGTCGGTCTTATCGGAAATAAGATTATGCATGCCAAGACATGGTCCTTTGAGGCCACTTGACACTCACTGACTGGACATGCATCCAACTGCCAGAGTCTCCCTCAACACCCATTTCCCCCTCCCATCACCGACCACCCCATCCAGCGATGCATTTGTTCAAGTTCCTGGCCTTGACTGCGCTGACGCTCAGCTCCGCGGTCACCGCCGCGAAAAAGGGTGCCTCCGCCTCGTCCAGCAAGTTCGACACATACCTAGGCAAGCAAGCGTCATCCGCACCTTTCGAACTCGACGAGAAGGCATACAATGACCTGACGGTCGCACCGCGGGACTACTCGCTGGCCGTGCTGCTGACGGCGCGGGACGCCAAATATGCATGCAAGATCTGCCGGGACTTCGATCTCGAGTGGAAGATCATTGGCAATAGTTGGCAGAAGGCGGATCGGAAGGGCCAGCATCGTGTCCTGTTCAGCACCATTGATTTCGATAATGGGAGGAATGTATTCATGAAGGTACGTCAGCAGAAGCGATACCAGATACTGGGATTACATACGGACTGTCTCGACTGTGTTAAGATCTATCATTCCTAACTTTGCACTCCAGCTCCAACTGCAAACGGCTCCAGTCCTACTCTTCTTCCCACCCACAGTCGGCACAGGTGCCAAACCCGACGGCTCGCCCGTACGCTTCGATTTCCTAGGTCCCCAGACCGCCGAGGGCGTGCACAGCTGGATCCTACGACAACTGCCTGGCGGAGACTACCCAGGTGTGAACCGACCGATCAACTACGGGCGTATTGGCGCAACCGTGACGATCCTGCTCGGTCTCTTTACCTTCATCACCGTCGCATATCCCTATATCCTACCCATAATCCAGAACCGAAACCTCTGGGCTGGCATCTCTCTCATTCTCATCCTACTCTTCACCTCCGGCCATATGTTCAACCACATCCGGCGAGTGCCGTACATCGCGGGCAATGGGCGCGGTGGGATCAGTTACTTTGCGGGCGGGTTCTCGAATCAATTTGGCATGGAGACGCAGATTGTCGCTGCGATGTGTGAGTTTCAATACGCAGAATTTCCACGAGGGTGTGGTTTATACTAATGTTTTCTCGCAGACGCATTACTGGCATTCGCAGCCATCAACCTCGCCCTGCGCGTACCACGCATCAAAGATTCTCGAACGCAGCAGGTCGCCGTCATCATCTGGGCGACCGTGCTTTTCGGCATGTACAGTTTCCTGATGAGCGTGTTCCGCATCAAGAACGGCGGGTATCCATTCTGGCTTCCACCCTTCTAGTGGTAAAGGCTTGTGTGTGTGCGCGCCACTCGAAGGATGATAGCAGGTCGCAGGCCCAAAGCTCATAGTAAGATTGGCCCCTGCCGAGCTGTCTCGATCCCCCAGCATTATTCGGGAATATTCTTTTTTCTCGAGACTGAGCCGAGTAGAGCCAAGACCGGGGAGATCATCATTCATCTGTTGGAAGTTAGAGAAAAGCGGACCAAGGGAAACTGTATGAACAAAAAGCGATGCAATTTTATATAGAATGAGGGCCTATACAAACAAGCTATCCCTCTGGCTGGTTTGTAGGTAGGCAAGAGGCCGTGAGGTAAATGCAACGGAATGGGAAATGGCTCGCTAGCCGGGCTTCGACGAGACGAGATCTGTTTCTTCCCCCAGATAATGATCCGAAAGAATCAGACAGATCTATTCCCTACCTGAAGCAATTCCAATCTCAGCATCATGAATGCTGCTACTCTTTTTGGTCGTTCGGTTATCCGTTCATTGGTTCGATTTGTCCTTGCGTCATGTTCGGTTGTCAACACCCCCTCTCTTAGCGCTTTCCATGCAGACGTCGTGATGGGTTTTGTTTTTCAAACGATCGATTCTTGATAGCCAACAGATTGAAGGGAAGGGGATTGACAGTGACGGTGACGGTGACGGTGCGATGTGAATGTATTTTTATAACGAGTACCTAGATCGGACCGCTACAGATACCACTTTAATACCGATTGAATAGGTAACTACGTGAAACTTCACAAAGATATGAAGGAAAATCTTGTTTTTGATGAGCAGTACTCGGTAATCTGCTGCCTCTAGTGTACATCTAGCTAGTGTTTCTCGATCAGTTTCGGTCTTTGAGGAATGAATAGCTTCCAGCGCGACAGGCCATGTGAAGTAAAGATCGAGTCACGAAAGATACCGTCCATGCAATCTCATCACGAGTGAAAATGTCTTGACCGTACCCCTTGATGATCTCTCGTTCTATTCGAGGTCAAGACCGTCCAGCACGCTCTTGGAGAGGACATGCTATCCTCCCAAGTAGTGACTTGGCTCCTCGATCCGTCTTGGCGAACAAGCATGAGGAAAGTGGAGAGATAGTCGCTGCGACCTGATTGCTTCCTCAAATCACACCTTGACGAAGCAGAAGGCATGGTAAAAGCCAACCGCCTCCTCTTCCTCAGGACTCAAGATCTTTGGACCACCCTCATATTCTACCACACGCATCCTGACGGCCAGCTGCATCAGTTCTTTGTTTCCTCTCTCGGACTCAAAGACCTCGGGGAATGGTTTGCGATAACGCTGTTCAAGATTGAATCCCTCTGCAATAGCACGGAAGGCTTCCCACGGAACGACAAACTCCGGCACATCGACTGCCTCAGCCATCCAGTAGGTGTATTTCCATGAGAATGGGGGTCGGAAACCACCATCTGCCTGTAAAGGACGGAGTGGGTCATTCGGAAAGCGGACGTTGTAGATGGAGTTGCCCCAGGATGGACCGTCCTCAGTTTCACCTTCTTCTTTCTCTGCGTTCTTGGATTCACCGTCAGGGGCGTCTCCTTCCTTTGCTTTCTTATCTGCAAACCATTTCCTGATGCGTTCTGCAGAAACATCGCTGTTGGGAACCACCCCAAGGAAGCGACCTCCCTTCTTCAAGCTGCCGGCAACGTTGCGTAACATCATCCTCACATTCTCTTCTGATTCGAATGCATAGTGCATGGTGAACATTGCAGCAACCACATCGAATCCACCGCCACCCCAACGACTAGGCTGGCCACTGCCCGCATTAGGATCGATGCCCACCTCTCGAACAATTGGAACATCGCCAATCCATGCACCGAAACAGTCTTGGGGAACAAAGCGAGCATCAAAAATAGGACGGCGTTGTCGTCGCATTTCTTGATACCTTTGACGGGCTTGTGAGATGCTGGTCTCGGCAGGATCTAGTCCGACGTAGAGGCCAACCTTTTGAGGGGCTTGCTGCCATTTACCTAGATCACCTCCTTTTCCACAACCAACATCTAGTATCAGTAAAGGCTTTTGCTCTTCTGGTTCTTTGGCTTCCTCTCCCCATCCCAATTCTTCGACCTCTTTTTTCTCTTCGGCACTGAATTTATGAATCAAAGTGGACTTGATCCAATTGTTGAAGCTCCGTAGTCCTTTGATCTTTGACTCGTTTCTGCGCCAATCCCTGCCGCGCTCTTTCACCCATTCAGGGCGTGCATTGTAAAATTGATTGGAGACTTCTTGAACACCGCGAGAATTGGACAAGGCTGCCTGTTTCGCCTCACGTTCAGCTGCAAGTCGCTGTTGTTCTGCAAGGACATTACGACCTCGACCTCGAGCACCGCCAGGTCGAATTATCTCACGAGGAGGAGAATCACGAATGGGTGAAGGAGACCTGCGACGCTCTCGTGGTGGAGAACGGCGTGAATAGGCATTGTGGGGCGAGCGACGTCGTGGAGAGCGTGATCGACGTTGATAATTGCCATTTCTTCGGCGATCTTCTGGTTCAGATCGACGACTGTAAGCCGATGGAACACGACTCGCCGTTGAGACTTCACCCTCTTCTCTTGGTTTCAGTGGAATACGAGGAAGATCCGCAGGAACCCTGGGGGGAAACTTCTCGCGCTCCATATTATTGTTTGATGGCCTGGGCGAATTCAAAGCTCTTCTGGAAGGTGAGGTAGATGGCCTTCGCTTCTTGGAAACGGGAGAATTGGTGTGACTGGTGCCGTTTCTGTCTCGCCTGTCTCTCACTTCTCTCTCACCGGATGCTGAGCGTCTTCGCTTTCGGCCTTGATCACCTGAGGCTTGGTTATTGGGTGGACTCGAAGTCGTGGTGGTCGTATTTGGGGCTGGTTCTTCGTCCACTTCGGCAATGGCGTCTTCAGGAATGGTATTAGGTAGTTCTTTGAAAGTGTCTCTGGCAGGATCATATGCGACGGAGGAGCGTCGCCGGGCTGGGACGCCGCGAGGGGGGTCGGACATGATAGGCGAAAAACGATCGCAAGTGGGTGTTTTTGTTGAGTTATGAAGAGGGATATTTTAGTAAGTGTTGACTGAGGCTGAGGTCAAAGTGGTTGATATGTCGAGGTTAGTTTCATTGTCTGTAATTGATTCGATGATCGGGACAGACTGAGGAAAGTAAGAATCTGGGGAGCGCGACAAACGGCACTAATTCACATCAAGCTAGTGGACTGCACTAATTAATGCCAAGACTCTAAATCGTCACGAAAGAGCTTCCTAACCTATTATATACTCGTACCTACAGTATGTACCTACCTAAGATATCTACTCCGTAAGTCCGCATCTCGAGCGCAATTTATGGGTAGCACTCGCTTGCACCTTGGTTTGCAATCATATCTACTGGCCGTGTATATCTCTGCATCCATATGGCTAGATCTATGGTCAAACCTATGGTGCCGTGACTATGTACCTCTCAGACTGTCAAACCAGGCAGGTTAGGCTGAAACAGGCCTCGGGTGCTTCTCAGGGTGTCATACATCTGACCTCGATATCTAGTATTCTGCGCCATCGTCAGAGCTGCCAAGGGTGCCTGGCTTGGACATGATCGTTCTTGTCCCCCCCCCCCCCCCCCGGGGGGGGGAGGACGACCAAGCGGCCGTAAAACAAACTAACAGGTAGTGCGTCCTTTCCCCAAAAATGTGTGGGG
>NW_027042531.1:0-67073 GCF_035927105.1 Exophiala bonariae | reverse complement strand
ACCGATTCTCGTCAACTAGCCCACACCGATTTCCCGTCAACTAGCCCATACCGTCTCCCTAAGGCGCCCGCCCCCCTGAGAAAATTTTCTCCCGCCCGCCGCGAGCACGGCGGGCCCCTGGGGTACTGTTTGTAGTGAGAAAAGGGTGGCAAAAATCCAAGGCTAGAATCTCGTCAACTAGCCCACGTCGATCCTAGATGGAACCTCGTCAACTAGCCCACATTGGTTTCCAAAAGTCCCTCGTCACCCACATGTCCCCCGGATCCCACTTCTTCTCCCCTTCCTTACCTAGAGAGGTACCTAGAAACTTGGCCGTTCTAGGCACCCTCCCCGGGAAAAAATAGGGAAGAACAGGCTTCGTAGGCTTATACTCAAAAGCTCGTAACAACAAGGCTACTCGACTTATTACATAACCTAGAAGCGCATCTCAGTCGTATGCAGAGGTTCCAGTCCCCGCCCGTGGTGAAATGACAATCCGTCGGCGACCCGCGTAACTCTTCCGTCACACGGGCGCTGCCGACCTGTTGAGGTGCGTGGCCAAAGGCCTATTCGTATCCGACTACGACGTGCGGGTGTATAATGTCGCGTTCCGGCACGGATTCTGACTTAGAGGCGTTCAGCCATAATCCGGCAGATGGTAGCGTCGCGGCAATGCCTTGTCAGACAGCCGCAAAAACCAATTGGTGCCTGCGAACAGTTAAACCAGCACAAGCTCTGGTGCCGTGACCTGTTGAGACCTGGAAACGATAGTGTAAATATGCTCAATAAGATCATGGAAGACTTACAATTCGTGGACGACAAGTCCTTTCCATATATCTAGGAGGAAAATGTGACGATCAAGCTAAAAAGCTTTGATGCGATTGTTCGCTGCAATATATATCGGCTAAAGACGACTACACCAGTGCCGGTTTTGATTACCTATGGGCCATACGGAAAAGATATACACTATAAACAGTAGGTCGAAAGCCGAAGTGAAAATCTTCCTGGCCTGAGCCACATTCTGACTATCGAGACAGCTTTCACCCGAAGTTTCCCGAGATCAACCCTAAACATCAGTCTGCGCATTGTTCATTTGAAACTCCGGACCCAGGCTTTTGGACTAGCCATGGTTATGCAGTACTTCGGGCTGACGAAGTTGGCCTAGGCCAATCGCCCGGTGTCTTAGAAACTATGTCCAAGTCGACCTCGGACGCGTTTGCCGACGTGATTGAATGGGCGGCAGATCAAACCTGGAGCAATGGGAAAGTCGGTCTTTGTGGTATAAGTTACTTCGCCGGAAGTCAGTGGAGGGTCGCTGTGCGTCGTCCAAAAGGGCTCGCAGCTATCTGTCCAACCGATAGTATGGCAGATTACTCTCGGGACCGATGCCGACACGCAGGTATCCTGACTAGCTTCTTGAAATGGTGGTTTGATCGTCAGGTACTGGCATTACAGTATGGCCGGCCGAGGAAGGATACCTGGGGTCCCGACACAATCGAGGGTATTCTGAACGACGAAGAGCTCGCTGCGAATCTTGACGACCAAACCGTGGATAACGCCCAATTCCATTATCGCGATGAGAATTACTACGCATCTCGAGAATATAACCTCGAAAACATCGCAGTTCCACTGCTCTCTATCGGAAACTGGGGCAGTATCATGATTCACTTGCGCGGAAACTACGAAGGATATCGACACGCCGGTTCTGAGAAGAAATTTCTCCGAATGATCACTGGACGTCATGATTTGCCATTTTATGACGATGACCAAGTGGAAGTCCAGATGAGCTTCTTCGACGCCTTCCTTAAGGGCGAGGATCGTGGCGGCTGGACCGATGGCTCCCGGCCTCCAGTCGACCTTGTTATACGGAAGGGCAACGTTGGTGTGAACAATCGTGATGCCGAGAAGGAGGCATCTAAACGCCGGTTCGAGAATGAGTGGCCAGGCCATTGGCACGGACACAGTACACGCAGTTTTATCTTACGTCGGACAAAGGTTTATCAGAGACGATCCCGAACGCACGAAGCAGTGACAGCGTCTCTTACCGAGCTCTGGGTAACATCGACCACCAAGAGTTTGTACACTTTAAAAGCGAACCTTTCCCACAGGAAACAGAAATAACCGGCTATATTGTCGCCCATCTGAATGTATCCGTCACGGCTCTCCCGGGAGGTCCGGTACCAAAGGACATTGATCTATTCCTCACTCTCCGGCACTACGGCGCGGACAGCGAAGAAATCTTCTACACCGGCATCACTGGCGAGCCCATCCCGTTGTGCAAAGGCTGGCAGAGACTTTCGCTCAGGCACGTCAACACAGAACATCCTCGACATCGCTCGTGGCTGCCACATAGGGATTACTTTGAGAGTGATCTTCTCCCTGTGCTGCCTGGTGAAGTATACCCCGTGGACGTAGAAGTGTGGGCGACGAATGTCGTAGTGGCCACAGGAGATCGACTAGTCTTCGAGGTCGCCAGTGGAGATACGCAGGGCATTGGTCTTTCTGGACACGATACTGCTGAAAGGTAAGAGCTTCTAACCCTAGCCAAATCAGAGCTGACCATTTATTTGACGATCAGGTCCGTCGAGAAGTTTGCCGGCATGAATCACATCCATTTTGGTCCGGATTACCTCAACTACCTGACTCTGCCCATTATTCCTCCTGCTTGAGAGCATACAGGTAGAGGGCTGGTTTGGTGCGAGAACTGAGCTGGGCTTATGGTAGACTGGATCCTTTGTAATAGATCAAGCCCACAAATGTTCACTGTCCTTCGATATTCTTAAAAAGATTTACACCGCGTCTGCAGAGGTTCTGGCAAACCGATCATAAGTTTCTGCAACGCCCATAATCGTGAATACGCAGTCCTGTAGGCCACGAGCGCAGAGGGAACAACGGAAGAAAAGAGACAAATGTCGAGACCCTTCAGCTATGGTCTCCAGGATTGTGTCGGCCGCCATCTGGCAGAGTTAGATCACCCTAACAGTGGCCCGCCCCTACCAACCGTATGATGTTGTGGCAGATGCGTCAATGAATGTCTCACACATGGCTTAGATAGATCAAGGAGTGCTGGAGCCTGGTTGCCAGAGCTTCTACATCAAGGCTGTCAGGGCCACATGGCAATGATGCCAGATTTCAAGGTATGCAGCAGATCTATGTACTTAGGCCCAGCTTCTCACATTCCTTTTCTCCATATGGGCTTGACACGCATTTGTTCTTCCTTGATTTATATTGCGTCTATATAGGACAGCGCTGGTTACATCGTCTGGACACAGAAATTGCTTCACACCATCATTTTTGATCATCAACCAGTCTCCAAGTCACGGTCAAGCCTTTTTGTCTTCGACCAAGATGGAGCGTTGAGTGCCAACATCATGACCTCCCTTTTGAATTTCGAAACGGGCTTTCTCAATCTCCAGGATTTGAATGCCGGCTAGCTTGTCCACGATATGATGAAGAGTGGGCAAAGAGTTCCAGCCCAGCGACTTGAAGCTGAGCTCTACATTGGTCGGTTCTGCCTCATAGACCTCCTGGAGACATACCGATCTGCCTGGAGTGACTGTGGGGGACTCGACATCTGCAGCACCGACATCGCCAGTCCGCGGAAAATATTTGAGATGAAGCAACGGCTTGATCAAGTACTCATCTGTGTCTTCCGAGATTTTCTGGAGGCCCCGGATCGCCAGGTGTCCCCATTGGGAGCCTTCCCAACCCATCTCCAGATTCAAACTGCTCGAGTCCCGAGTATCGTCCAAGGTTGCAAATATCTTGGCGTAACCAAGCTCGTCGCGCCCCGTGATGATTGGATCTGCCATGTTCTCGAACAGAACGCTGAGGTACGCTCCATGGATCTCTTCTTGTTTCCACGACAGACGACATCGTGGATGTAGAGGCCAAAATGATTGTACCCACGGCCAGCCAGCCATGGAAGATTAACAAGCTTCGTGAATTTGAAAGACGCTTGAGCACTCTCGCCCTGGGCCTCGATGGAGAAGCTTTCGTGTGGTAACAAAGCTGCCAGCTGATGGCGCGGCGCCCGGAAAGTGACTGTATAGACTTCTGAAGAGCTCTCTGACCAGCCCGAGTAAGGACGTCCCTGGGTGTCTTGACGTGGTCCTGGGCTTGGGCCATACCCCAGCGGCATGCGATGATAGCCTTTCGTCATAGTTACGCGACCTTCCTCGAGAGCGAGCGTGGAAAAGCTTCTAATCCCCAGAAAGAGAGCCACTAGAAATGCTTTCGCCCAATGAAAGCTTATAGTCAACACTTTCCTTTCTCGGTATGGAGAAACTGGTTCCCACTCAATTTGGGTGGTCCACATACATTACAGAGGGCCACTTTCCGATATAGACATGGGAATTCCTGACGAACACTCTCCTCGGCCTTGACAATCGTCCCACTGCGAAGCTGGAAAGCACTACCGCACAGTTATCCAACACCTTTTCAGCTCGGCCTACTCGTCGAGGCATTCATAGGCGGGATCTTTCACTAACAAAGCGAGGGCGAGTCGTTATGAAAGCGGCATACTCGTGTTGAGCGCCCACGTGAGCTGCGAGCAGTTTTTACATTGCTTGACTGCTTGACCCGCCAAGATGTGGTGTCGGTGCCCAAGTATACACTTGGGAAACCCCCCTTCCGTGCTTGCCCCGTGATAGAATCTAACGGGTTACCCTCAGTGTGGCATCAGCCGTAATTTACGATTGCGTACAGACGCATGTCATATTAAGGGGCAATTGTGAGGTAGCTGCTGCTTCCTTTATTTTGTCTCCGCGCCAGTGTCGTAGCTGAGAAACACGCTGCTGTCGGATGCTTATCTCCCGTCTTACTCTCAAAGCCAGTATCACGATGCACGGGTGGCGGCACAGCCAGTGTAGGGGTGCAATATGCTTTGAATTCTAGTACGGAGAGTAATAACTAGAATAGAAGAGAGAGTATTGCGCTGGGGTGTGCGCGCGCTCGTGAGTCACGTGAGTAACCCGTGACTTATGGCTTGGCAACTTATGTCAGTTGGCAGACTGCCACCATGACAGCCAGGTGTGCGCCCCGTCCACTCGGAAGTGCATATATTGATCACAGCCCAGTCTGCAGGCTTAGGGGATGACAGCTGTTGGCTTTCTCAATCTCGCTAACAGAATCTTGACAGAACGGGGGCGGGCATACTCTATATATGCACCATACGACATGTACACGCTGAGTTTCGCTGGAATGGCAGTATCTCCAAGAGCACAAGGATCTATCTCGCGATGGCTAAGTCCGACCCATTTCTTTACACAAGGCTAGAGGACGACGAAAACGGACAGCAAAGTGGAATTCCGCTCGAAGATCAATACCACGATGACCCAAATCTGTTATCTATTCATAACGACGCTAACCCACAAAGCTACACGCCGCATCCTCATTCGAGCTTTTGGCGCAACATCTCTAATCGACTTCTAAGTAGAGCAAACTGGGAGACCTACACACGGCAACCTACCGTCTATGATCTTAAGCAGGCCCTCATTCAAGCCCTACCCCGTCTCTACAGACCTGCCTCCCTTCGCATTGAGTCCGCCCCGGGTCCAACAGCCTATCTCGACGCTCTTCGTGGCTACGCAGCGTGGAATGTGTTCCTCGCACATGGCTATAAAGACTATCACTTCTGGTACAATCATCAGCCATTTCTCTCAGCGCTCATGGCTGGTGAAGCCATGGTTTCGCTGTTCTTTGTTATCTCCGGCTACGTCTTGAGCTATCGCCTTCTCGTCTACTCACGTACCCGGTCTAGTGAGAAGGTGCTACTTGGCTTAGCGAGCAGTACTTTCCGTCGTGGTATGCGTCTCTACGGTTCGACGACCGTGGCGCTATTCGCGGCGCTGATCTTAGTCCGGCTGGGCCTTTACAACGGCGGTAAATGGCCGGTATATATTGAATCTTTATCGTCACAGCTATACGATTGGTTCTGGACGCTCGTGTACTTTTGCAACCCCTTCGCCAATACAATCTATGGCTACTATACCGAAGGGGGCCTACAGAACAAATATCTCGGTCCGATGTGGACTATCCCCGTTGAATTACGCGGCAGTATGGTTATCTTTATCTATATTGCGGCAACCTGCAAGCTGCATGTCTATACGCGCGTGGCGTTGACTTGCCTACTCATAATAGTATGTTATATATGGATCGCACTCTATATAGCAGAATTCTTTATGGGTATGCTCGTCGCCGAAATCGCACTATTATGTTATCCAGAGCGTCTCGCCGCAGCGGTCTCGCTGCCGGAACATGGGACTAAGCTACAGCAGCAGAACGTGACCTCAAAGTGTTTTTGGACACTAGTTTTCATTGTCGGCCTCTTTCTGCTGGGACAGCCTGACAGTGATACCAACGCACTCGGAATCTTCGGCGACTGGCCCTGGGCATTCTTGCGCTCATGGCTTCCTGGCTATCTAGGCTTCGGAGATAGGACTTACTGGTACTTAGGCATAGGATCATTCTTCCTTGTCCTTGGCCTTGAGATGTATCCGACGCTTCAGGCGCCACTACGGTATGGGTGGAGTCAGTACGTTGGCGAGCTTAGTTTCGGAATCTACGCACTACATGTCCCTCTGTTAGTGGCAATCATCGGCCACTGGTACGAGGTGGATGTGCGGCAGGCATACGGGTGGGATAAAGGATGGGGTGTTCTCCCAGGGGCCTTGATCATGCACGTAGCAGTTTTTACGTGTGCGGACTATTTCAATAGAATCGATAAACGCATCGTAAGGTTGGGCAGATGGGTGCAAGAGCAGTGTTTTGAGCAGTGGGATAAGACATAGGTAATAGGCGGACCGGGATTCATTATCTTGAATATGGATGGAGTTTGAGAGTATCTCCAAAACCACACTTTTGGCAGGGAGTTAACATAGGTGGAAAGCTCGACATGATCTCCAAGATCATACATGTCCTGGGATTAAATGCGATTGTAGGTTTAGTTACCAAAGTACTTCAGGTGCTTAAAGAAGAACTTTGGAGTTTGAAAATGCGACGCCACAATAGGTACCTACATTAGTGTTATTCTATCACTGTGGCACAGTATGTCTTGGCATCATTGTGGGTGCAGTCTGAGTACGAGATACGAGGTACTCCCTCTTTCTGCTAGGCCAGCTTCACTGACACTTAACTTGAAGATGGAACAGGACAGCCGACAACCTTGATCCCGAATGCTAGTGGTCTTCACGGACTCACCCCTCATACGCTAACTACAACACTGTGAATCAGATCTCCCGCCAGGTCTTATGAGATACGCATCTGCTGGTTTTATTCTTTTGAATCCTGGTCACAATGTCTAACGAGGCCCAGTTCGATGCCGCTCTGTGAGTCGTGCCGACTGTTTGCGCATTAGAACCCCGCGTCTCGCACATGTACCCATATCAATTCGGTTTGCAGCAGGGTTACGTGCAAGCTAACGCCCACTGTGTCGATAGAGATCTCCTTCGACGCCTATCACCCCTCTCCGTTTCCAAAAATCTCGACGCAATCACTGCCCTCGTTCCTGACCTCACCGAGGACCTTCTCTCATCCGTCGACCAGCCGCTGACCTCAGCAAGGGACAAGAAGACCGGGCGGGACTACCTTTTGTGTGACTACAACCGAGATGGCGATTCTTATCGAAGTCCTTGGAGCAATGAATTCGATCCTGCACTCGATGATGCTACCTACCCCAGCGACCGGGTAAGAAAGATGGAAGTCGAGGCCAACGAAGCATTCGAAGTGTACAGACAAATGTACTATGAGGGTGGCATCGGCAGCGTCTATCTGTGGGACTTGGACGACGGTTTTGCCGGGGTGGTGCTGCTAAAGAAGAGTGTAGGCAAAGAGGCTGGCTGGGACAGTATTCACGTTTTCGAAGTCGACGAGAGAAGAGGCGGAGCACGTACATGCCACTACAAGTTGACAAGTACGGTCATCCTGCATCTGGGCCGAGAGTCCGAGGCAGTCGGCTCTCTCAATCTGGCAGGCAGCATGACAAGACAAGTCGAAGCTGATCTGGTGGCGGAATCCGTTGGGGCTCTGGGCAAAGACGGAGGCCATGTATGCAACGCCGGCCGTCTGGTTGAAGATATGGAGGGCAAGATGAGAAATCTGCTGCAAGAGGTCTACTTTGGAAAGGCAAAAGATATTGTTGGAGATCTACGGAGTGTTGCTCCCTTGACTGGCGTGAATCGAGACCGACAAGCACAGAGGGATGTCATCTCAAGTATGGGCGGCAAATGATGCTGGACTGTGCTCGTCGATGTTCCCTATTCGACTCACAGGAGACTATCAGAAACTAGGGCAAAGGAATTGGCGAAGTCAAGCTGAGAGTCACCGCACTCTCGTCTTCATCTACCAACAGGCCATCTTCATTCAGGACTTCAAAGCCATCTCGAGTTACTCCAGGGGTAAAGCAGCTTCGCGCTGTTTGTATGAGCCAGCGATGGTGATCGGTGCTTTATTTGCGCCCACGGCAAATTACTCAACCAGTTTGTGTTGCCGGATAGCTGTGTGCTCTCTACATATGCCGAAGATTCACGACACGAGTAGTTCGACTCTTGGGGGCCAGAACGAATGATGAGGAGAGCCAGAATAGACTTGACTGGAAATTGTGGATGTTGTCTGAATACTAACAGAACCACCTCACCCTTGGGTTTTGCCCCACGCTCCGGACGTTGTAATTTGTAGTCTTTCCAAGTCTATCACAAGCCTTAAAGATTTGGTAACCCACGCCATTTGCCAACGCCTGACAAAAATGAACATCCTGGTGTGGTTCTGGAAGCAAACGCCACCCAAGCATCGGCGCCTGTCAAATTGAATGGCGGGGTTGCAACCCAAAGTTAAATTCCCATGAACGGTAATTCGCAGCGATTCTCCCACAACTTCGAGTTGAAGCTCCCACCACCTCAGTCTTGCGCTGATTTCATTGTCTGTGTGGGTCAACTTTGAACATAACGGAGCCATCTAATGTAGTCACCATCCTTGGACGTCTGAAAAGCGAGTTTGGCTGAAGCTGTCGACTCGTCTTGTCGGTCAAACTGACCAGGCCCGCCCCACGATGAGTACCACTCCCGTCAAGAAGGCATGCGATGCCTGCCATCGGCGCAAAGTCAGATGCTCGGGAAGTCTGCCATGCAACAACTGTGGTCAATCGGGCCTTCAATGTACATATCTGTCCATTCCGCAGAAGAAAGGTCCCAAAGGCTCCAGAGCCAAAGTCATATCCGAAATCCGAGATACCCAGCAACAAACAACACCACCACTACCGAGGTCAGCACATTCGAATGAACCAAGCTCATTCGACTTCAGCAGCCCTCCAGTGTCACCATCTTATACACGAAATGCGGCGCTTCTATCCCAGCAGACCATCGAACACTGCATCGACTTCTATTTCACCAACATGTCAACCACTGCTTGGATGTTGAACCAGGAACGCTTGATCAATCTCATCACCACTCAGCTCGTCTCAGATGCCGAAGTGTACTGCCTTACAGCCTCACTCTGTGCTTTTGTTATGGTTCAACCTGGGATGAACTTGGCCGTCGCCCCAGGAAGTCATTACGAAGGCGACCCTCCACAAAACAGATACGGCTACGCCAATATGCTCCTCGACGATATCCTTCGCGTCCGGAAGAGCGTCAACTACGTCGAAACGCCCACTCTGAGTTCGGTGCAAACATCATTTTTCCTCTTCAGCTGCTACTTTACTTTAGAGAAGCAGAATACATGTTGGTTCCATCTCCGAGAGGCCGCAACACTGGCCCAACTTCTCTCATTACACGAGGAGTCGTCCTATCTGGCGGGAGATGCGGTGGAAAACATGTATAAAAGACGCACCTATTGGCTACTACTCGTGACTGAAAGAGCTTATGCTATGGAGCGTCACCGACCACTGAGTCTCCATCCGACCATCGATTTGCCCGCCCCACTCGGCCCTGAAGAGGAAGAGATGATCACAGGAACGATCTACCTGATCAATTTGTTTCGATGCATCGACGACGAATTCATGGCTTTATGGAACAAGGTTAAGAGTGAATGCTCAGCGGCCTGGCTGTCCCGACTTCAAAAACAACTCAGCGAAGCCTTGCCGTCTGAATTGAAGACCACCGAAAGCCAGATGGCCGATGTTCGAATCACACTGCAGTGGCTGAAAATCATGGTTTGGCAATTATCCATCACCAATGGCTGCCTGTCGTCAAACTCACAAGACACTTCGATGACTTTCCAATATCCGACCGAGGTTGCGCGAGAGTTGTTACAAGAGATTTCCTGTCTTTCCCTCCACTCAATGGAGGTCCACGGTGTGGGCTTGATTGAAAAGCTGTTCGATGTCGCCTGCACACTGACAGATGTTATTGCGTGTGTGCCTTTGGAGTCGGCCAGCAGGCCGGGCTATCAGACACCCACCGACTACCTCAATCAATTCTTGAATCTGATATCGCAACTTCGTGGAGGAGCGTCGCGGTATCTCCCGCTTCTTTTAGCCAAGGTTTCCGAAAACCTACCTAGTATGGCTTCTCCAATAAACCCCGTTCCTATCACAATCAAGCAGGGTTACGCCGGCGCAAGTGATAATATCCCCACTCCAACACCGCCGGAGGGTGCTCAGGTCCGATATCTCGAGGGCAAAGCGTATTTGGGTATGCCTTCAAGTGGACCTCATACAGAATGGCAGGCACAAGCCCCGCGCCCGCGCATACAATCAGGCGTCCATGACCGGGGGTTGATGTTCAATGACTACAGTCCAAGTTTACAGTCGAGCGATGTTGATATGACACCACGGTCCTTGGGAACCCCTCCAGACCATTTTACTGGTAACTATGTTGCTCAACCGATCCTAGCCCCTATACCTAGGAGTGTGCCAACAGCCGTTGGCGGGCTCAATTTCGAGGGTTATCCTGGTTGAGGCCACTCGGAGCACAGCGCAGAGAAGTCGACACCGAAGCCGGACAAACACTCCTCGATACAGGAAGTTCACTGCGAGCAGTGGAAGCAAATTCAGGATGATCCGCCGACAACACCAAAGATGCTGAGACCCCAATCAATCCGCTTAATATAACAATGCCTATGAAGGACTGTCCGTCGGCCATCTATTCAACCAGCGACCGTATTTCTCCACAGGATCCTACCCCTACCGAGTTTGCAATTCGAATTCCACTCAATCAATAACTTCGGAACGCACCCCGAACGGTCGGACCAATCAATCTATAGCAGAAAGCGATTTTGGAGCATATTCCATCATGCCTAAGGCGGCTACTTGTTTACACCTAAACCGCGTGGAACAGGGCGAATTACAAATAAATTCGGGCCAACAGAACGACCGAGATGAGGCGATTATGACACGCGACGAGCAAAGGACGACTGTAGTGGAATATAGTTAATGTTTTCCAGCACCTAATGTGATTAGAAACTTAGTAAGGGGCTGATACACTCTTTGGATCTGTACATTCTCCCATGCGGTCATGGACCATAGATTGGCATCGAGCATGGCGACACCGAATTTGAAGGATGGGCAAGCATCTAAATAAAAGACGTCCATGTCTACTTCACAAACCTTTACCTTAACTATAGACTTGCACGCCATTGACCAACATGCGAAGCTGAATCATAAAATAATCAGTCCATGCGGCTGTAGTTCCGCATTCGATATGTTGACTCTATTCAACACAAGGCTACAGTGCCATTGCCTGACTTGCAAGAAAGCAGATATGCGGGTTGTATCTTGATGCAATGTTCATAACTTCGAATCCTGTGGCTTTCTCTTCTTACTGCCGCCGACGCCTGTCACCTCTTCACCCGAAAGCAAGAAATCCGGGTATTTGAAGTCACCACCGGGGCTTCCAGCACCAATTCTCCATGAGCCGCCGTCTACGACGAGATTATCGGCCGTGATGTAGTTCCCGGCGTCACTGAACAGGAAAACTGTGGCGTCCGCAATCTCCTTGACCAAGCCCCAACGGCCCACCGGAATTGATGGAGCTTGATTCGGCCCAGTTGGGTCCTTCGAGGCGGCCCGTTTGGATAGACGATCCATTCCTTCAGTATTTGCAATAGGACCTGGAGCGATGATGTTGGATGTAAGGCCGAAAGGACCGTATTCAAGAGCAACGTTGGCAGAGAGAGCGTCAATGCCTGCTTTAGCCACGCTGACGTGCGTCTGGAGAGGTAAGCCGGTATAGTGAATGGTGGCCGAGACATAGATGATTCTGCCTCCGGGGCCTGATGTGGGGTTGTGAGGTAGGGTGGATGACGAATTGTGGCGCTTTGCAGAGTCGACAAGATGAGGGAGGGCAAGTTTGGTGACATTGAAGGAACCGAGAATGTCAATGTCCATGACACTCTTGAATGCATTGGGGGAGAGTTGAGATAGAGGAGCGAGGAAATTTCCAGCGGCACCGGCGCTATGAGTGGCATTGGTCAGGATGAGCAAGAGTAGGAGGAGGACAGAGAGAATGGATTGATTGTAGGGTATTGCTTACATTAGAAAGTCGATCCCACCCAGCTCTTTGACGCAGACGTCAATGGCCTTTTGGAGGCTTTCAAGACTCCGGACGTCAACGCCGCCAATGCCAATGACCTTGCTGCCAGGTCGCGCTGTAGCAATGTCCTTGGCGACTCGCTCGGTCTTTTCGACATTTCGGCCGACAATGACTGCGTTGGCACCTAGATGAACCAAGGCACGAACTTGACCGGAGCAAATGGAGCCATTTCCACCAGTGCAAAAGACGACCTTGCCGGCGAAGAGATTATCCTTCCACACCTCGGACAGATATTCAGACTTTGGAAGCGACATGGTTAACGTGTGGATGGACGAGGTCAGAGGAAAAGGTGGGTGAGAGGAAGATGTGAAACGTGTTGTTGATGCAAATACACTTCCCCCTTCTTTCTATATGAAGGAAGATACCAAGGTAGTCGGATCTTACTGGTGCAGTGCAGGTTGTTCACGGCCGTAAAGTTGAATGTACCGCAGTGAGTGGCTCATCGAGTCATCGGGCGCTGAATTCCTGGGGAACTGGTGTGGTGGTGAGGGTGGAAATACTCGTAGTCGGCTCCGCTAAGACAGACCTCGGCTCATGCAAATTGGAAATGCCTGCTTCAAGGAGTGGTAATCAAATAATTTCAGGCTTCCCCTGCAACTAAAAGATACTTGCTGCTGCTTTGATATGAACAACGGGGTCTAACTTCTATAGGGCTAGTGTCCTGCGTCATCGATAGAGCGGCAGTGGCTAGCTCGACTTCGGATAAACTCATCGGCTGCAGGCACCGCAGCTCGTAATCGCTGTGTCCAGGACTCATTGTGCCCATCCAGACATCATCACTGTCGCCGCCTTGGAAACACTCAGCTTGCGATTGAGAAACTCCTGTCTACATACTGAGCCCCTTGATGAGCTGTGATATTACATGGCTTCCTAGTTTTATCACTAGCCGCTCCGCAACTTGCCTCCTTGGTCATCATTCACAGCCTTGAGGTGACCACCACCCAACCCCGCCACCTGCACATCTTGGATAGCAGCAACAAACCAACCTTTTGACCTGTTCTGACGGAACAAGACTCCTCCAGCATCCTGATCCTGCATAGCCCTCCGATTCTTTCCACATCCCTCCAACACATCATGGCTTGCCCTATTACCATCACTAAATTCGTAGGGACCATATCCCTTGGTCTACTCACGGTATGTCCCTAGGCGAGATTCTGTGTTCATAGAGCTCACAATCACCTAGGGTACTTCGTACACACTGACAAACATCCTTCCATCTCTCGCACTCTTGCCCTCGGCTTCCCTCGCCGCCCGAACACTCACCACCATCCAAACACAATCCACTCGCCAGATCCTGACCTTGGCTTCCATCTCCTCACTATCGTTACTCACCGCGTACACCCTTGCTCCCGCCCGCGGTAAGCACCCATATCTCCTGTGGACTGCCCTGGTCAGCTTTCTAGGTGGTCAAGGTGTCGAGTACTGGTACAACGGCCTCTCGAGGTTCCCAAGCGTGAACTCAAGTCGATCAGGCCGCCGATCTGGTGGGGCCACGAGCGCGAGGAGAGGAGATAGTCCCGCCACAGGGTCGGATAGTGGCTACATCGAGGTTGATCCACTGGGACAGAGTGAAGAGCAAGTCAATGGCGAAAAGGTCGAGCTGGAAATGTCAAGAGAGCGTAAGGTTCAAAAGGTCAGAAGCTGGGTTGCTGGTCTAGGTTTTGCCATGGGAGTCGTAGGAATATGGGGTGACGGCGCTTGAAGGGGGTTTCGTGAAATGCACGCATAGTCTTTCAATTTCTATCTGCATCAACACGAAGATGAAGGACCACTCGCCTTACTCATTCCTCACTTTATGGCGAGGCCGATCAAGCACGTAATCAACTTCACTCCGCGAGTTGATCAACGAAACACACCCGACTCCTCTTCCTATGCTAAACTCCACTCGGACCGACTTAAGAATTCATCTCAGTATCTCTTCAGAACGGGTTCGTTGACATGACCACCACTCAAATAGTTATAGCTGGCGTTGTGTCACAATGCATACTGATCTGTGTGAATACTCTTTTCCAACAAGGAAAGATGGAAACTAATTACCTCGGTCGCTAAAAGCATGTCTGTTGGACTCTACGGCAGTCTTTTAATCTCATGCATGATATGCAATGTTCTTCTATTTCGTTAAGCGCTTCTGTATGTACTCTGAATCTCTGTCCTGGAGACCGCATCGTCAATACACTCATGAGCGTCCCTGCAAACATGTGTTTTTGTCTTGATCCCCTAATTGAAGAGCGCTGACGTGATTTCTACTCGTTGCTCACTCGACACCAAAGCTGTAGTGAAGTCTGACTGTCTGGGCTTGCCTGGTGCTCGCCCTTCCCGAGGACTGCATATGTCTGACTGCTGCATCGAAATCCGCCAGCACACGTCGCTCTTCATCACTGACACCCATGTCGAGATTCTTTCCAAGCTGGGATTCTCCTTCGGGGCCGTCTTCTGGCGGATGGCGAGTCTCAGCCTGAGCCTGAGCACCAAACCGACCTTCAATCCTTGAAACCGTTGACTGACGACCATGGTGCCGGGACTGGTGTCGGCGGTGTCGGCGCATAGCGTGTAGACGCGGTGGAGAAGAGTTCTGCCCGTGGAAGTCGAGTTGGGCATTTCCTTCCGACCACTCACTTACCCCACTCGAAGGTTGAGCTTCCACCATGGCAACCAATTCCGATTGAGCTTCATACTGATATGAGTCTCCAGACCCTGCCGAGCCAGCATCCCAGTAAATCAGGTTGCTCTCTTCATCTCCGACTCCTCGAATTGCTTCCTGAACGCCTTCTACATCTCGTGGCAGACATGTATAGTATGTCCGAGTAAGGTACTCGGTCTCCTGTGCAGGTGGGTCATCACCAAGCCCTCCATTACTACCAGGCAACGGCGATGGCGAAGCCGTGTAATAGGTCTCCCATGTTGATACTGACAGTGACCTCTAGCCATTCTGCCATGCCTCCAAGTTTGCAGCATCAGCAACGACCCATTGAGGCTCCGGCGCTGGCACTGTAGTTGCTGATGCTCTCAATTGTTGTCCGCCAGAAGTGGCAGGGGTTTCCCCGCTTGCTGTCGTCCCGTTAATGCCCGTTCCAGGGCTGAAACTCACGTGCTGATTCATATTTGTATTGACAGAAGTGCCATTCGTGGGAAGATGTTGTTGCTGGTGCTGAAAGTTGATATGCTGTATTGCCGATGAAGCCTCCTCGCCAAAGGAAATGCCGTCAGTCTCGTTAGAAACTTGCACTCCTGCCAAACCCCAACCAATGGCATCAAGCTCCCGTTGGAAAAAGTCACGTTCGTCCGCGTCGATGTTTTGCCCACCCTCATCTTCCTCATCGGAGTCGACATTCGAAAACGATGAGATCGAATTGTGGGCCGCGTCGCTTTCATCCTCTAAGTCCGCTGCCACCTGCGAGCCTAACCTCCCCTTCTGATTTCGGTCACGGGCCATTCTTTGTTTAGCTCCCTGCTTCATCACTCCGGGGTACATACGCTTCTGCCACCAGAACGTTAGACCCCTTAGAGCCCATTCCAGTGGTACCGCCTCATCCACCTCGCCTTCCACATTTGCGTCATGCATCCCTGCTAGCCAGTCATCACGGAGTTCGGGCCGGCAGTGCAGGTATATTGCTGTGATGACCCGCATGTTACTCTGTCGCCATTTTCGACCGCAGTAAGGAACTTGCGACTTGAAGAGTTTGAGAACATATAGGCGGATCATGGGATCAGGTACGCGTAGTACCCGACGCAAAATCTGGGAAGATTTGAATTGCACGAGGAACAGAATGCGATGTGATTTCCCCCGGGTAAGCTTTTGGAGAATGCGAAGAAGGTGAATCGAAGTCTGAAACTGCCGAAAAGAGAATGTTGTGATGGGCGCAGCCGGTATAAACCCGAGCGGATTGCCCAGCTCATCCACAGACGGTCGCTCTTGGTCGGCCTGGACATGCTGCCCTGCGCTGGTCGTAGCCGGTGCATCAGAATGCGTCGCTCTGCACGGCCGATCGCGTGATATTGGAGGGGGAATCGCATCCTCGCCATCTGAGCTTTCAGATCTTTCATCAGGACTAGTTGGAGACAAGGGCGGATGATCGGAATGGACATGACAGTAGTGCCACACACTGAGATCGTTGCGGTCGTATCTAAACGGCACCAAGTCCTCCAGATTCTGATGTGCAAAGTACTTCAAGGTCAGTTGAACATAGTTGGAATCCAACAAGAGTTGATTCAAATACTCAAACTTTAGTACATGGGAGACTTTGAACCATTTTAAAAGAAGGAAAATTGCCCCCGACACAGCCTTCTGGCTTATTTCTCGAGAGCGTATATTGTCCAGATCTTCCAGTGTGATGTCCGCAGGCCGAGGAGGTGTTGGCGGGACCGGCAATGACTGAGCCATGTTTGCATTCGATTTGGTGCGATTCATTCCGCCAGCTTGTGTCACGTCTTGAAGACCGTCATTTCGGACAGCAATATCTTGAACATTGGTCAACATCACTTTCATCATCACGATGATAAGTGACTGTAAATCAGGAAGGGCGTGGTAGAAAAATTGCTCAACTGCTTCCATGCGAGACCTCAACGATGGATCGTTGAGGCTATTGAGTTCCACTTCTTCGTTGGTAAGCCGTGACTTTTCGGTTCCTTGGTCCTTCGTGTTCACCATCTCTGCCAGGTCTCCACGCCAACCGCGCTCGTACTTCATGAAGAGATCTCTTTCTTTCCAAAGCTGACGCATGGCTCGAGACATCCTCATACGGCTCGCAAAGAGTTCGCCTGCTTCAATAATGGAGCGAGGGACATCACTGCCCTCCCAATTTTTGCCCACCATCAGATCCTGGATCTCAGTTGAGCCCTTCCCGCCAATTGCATTACTGGAGCTGTCCAGCGGTGGGTAGAGGAAGGGGAAGTTCTGATTGGTCTGATAATTCTGCTTCTTGCCTGTCTTCCCGCCCGCACCTACGGGGGACGGCGGAGGTGATGGTGCCGGTGTGGCTATGTGTACTGGCTGATGGAGGATTGAGCCACGTGAAGCCCCCGAAGACATCCCGGCAACACCCATCGAAGTATAGTCGAAACGTGTTGTCGTATTGGATAGTGGAGGTAGCATTGTCTTGTGCTCCAACTCAAGTGGAACGAGCGGGAGCGGAGGGTTGTATGCAGGATACTTGGAGGTAATTTCCTGTCGAAAAAGGTGATAGTCCAAGGGTGATGCAGTCAGTACTGGGTGGGAGGCCTCTGCCGAGAATGGATCGACGCGAGGCTGTAAAATGCTTTTGATCTTTTCAAGATGCTCTCCAATATCTCCAAAGAGGAGTAGGATCGACTTCCAGAACAGCTGTAATGCATGCATTAGCGGAATGTTGTAGGTTTCATCCCATCTTAATCGTGAAATCATGCTAACAAGAAATGCTAGGTAATTAGGTTGTAAGGAAAGGATGGATGCTCTGATTTCTTGTCCCTCAGCAGTGCCAGATCTAGTTCGAGCAGACTCGATCAGTATGTAGAAGCATGAGAGGCACAGGCTGAGCTCCCGATAACCACTCTCATCAAAAGCTCCATCAGTGGCTTGCTCGGCATCGGGGGACTGTTGATGTGCATTTGAGTACGGGGCTGTGGAGGCTCGGATAAGACACAGGTATAGCTGCGGTATCATGGCTGGTTTGATGAGGAGAGTGGCGCCTTTGTGCATCCATAGAGCCTGCATGGCATTGAATCGTTCGGCTGGGGGATCATCAGAGACGTTGTCCTTGGTGACGCCTCGCTGGACTTCCGAGCCTGATGTAGTGCTCCAGACACCAGTCAATATATAGTAGATACAGGAAAGAGCTTCAACACGAATGGAATACTCTTCGCTTGCCAAATCGTCGAGGAGATGGGTGGTAAATTGACCTCGTTGATCGTCAGTGGCTACAGGCCAGCCGTTATCATCCGATAGACCATGATGTTCACTGAAAGCCTTGAATTTCTGCTCAAAGGCATCGCGTGAAGCAAGCAAGTAATCTCTATCTTGCTCCAATTCAGTGTAGTGGAACCATTCATCAATCTCGGTCTCAAAATCCTCGGCATCCTGGTAGTGAAAATCGTAGGCCCTTTGTTCCGCTTTAGGGAACTGGCTAACCAATTGTCTGAGCTGCGGGAGGCTCAGTGAATCGGTGACATCGGGACCATTTGGGGGAGGAGCTGGTGGTGGTTGTGATGGCGGCGGCGGTGGTGCAGGTCCTGTGCCTTCTCGTTTTAAACCGGGCCTTGTTAGTGGTGGGAGAATTTGAGTGTTGGCTCCATCAGGGTCAGCCGGGGTCAATGCGCTTAATGGCAATTCTTTGCTGGGTGTCAATATTGAAGTGCCGGCGTCCACTTCATCTGCCCTAACGAATATCTGCTGGGGTTCAGGTTGTCCTTGGGCTTGCTGAGTGGCGGCCATGAGAACACTTCGGGATGTGACAATTCTGCGCCTGAACAAGAGAGTAAAAGGGAAGGAAACAGCCGTAGAGAGATCAAGAATCACATAACTCCTAGGCTCAAGTTCGCTGTATTCCAGACAATCAGTCCTCCTGTTATTCAAGTTGCTGGTTGCTGGCAAAACCAAAAGAACAAGTCTCGACCTTGATATGACTTGGCCACGAAGAAGCTAGCAAGACTAGTTCGATTCACGGCACTACTAGTAGGACTAGCAATACTATGTATGGACTAGTTCAATCCACTAGTAGCTAGTGTTAATACCTACTACTAGATACTTATAGGTACGGATTTTAGGCAGTCGCCCCAGTCGAGGCTCTACTGACTGCATTACACCTTTCCCTGCATTTAAATACTAGCACTTCTACATCATGGAAATGTGGGCAGATTCATCCATCAGAAGTACTTAGGTAGTCTTATGAATATCGCGGAGAAGGATATTAACCACCCCTGGTCTATGAATAATACACCTGGTTGGCCTTACCTAACAAGCACGAAAACCTATCCAGTAACTGGGCACCTGGCTTCCCATTCATCAGTCTCTATCTCCGAGCTGGACTCGAAGTCAGATTTGTTTGGCTTGATATTTAGTTAGTACGAGCCTATGAGCCTATCAAGCCAGGCACGCTGATCACATTATCTGAAACCCACTGATGCCTTCCTGAGTCCAAGTGATTTCCAACATTGATGGCATGTCCAACGAAGGCAGAGTCGAAGAGCTGGTGGTCGTCATGATATCTTTCCTGACAGTATGGGCGGGTCGCTATGCCAGTGCTTGGATGTCCTTCTCGGCTCTATCCGTCTTGGCCTGTAGGTTTGATTACGCCTGACCGTCACAAAAGGTGACTTTCCTTCCATGCCATCAACGATCTGTGGCGTCTAGGCAGACCAGTCATCGATCCGCAGCCTCCCACCAGATTACGTGGGTACCGTCTGGCTTGGGTTGAGTTTAGAAACAGTCAAAGATTTGCCAGCGAGAGTATAGTCACCGAGTCTGGTGCAACTTGTTGGGTGCGTGTCAGGGGAAGCTTAGGCCATTTCTTGCTCTCTAGTGGATGTTGGGGTCCTTGGTCGCTCTCGGAGATAGCCTGGAAGTGGTTGATTCGCTTTGACTCTCTGCATTTCGTTCTGACCGCTTGATGAAGTCTACCGTTCGCGACAGCATTTCCAGCTTCATGCCCTCGGCGACATCATCGCTGACCCTTGCATTCAACCAGCTGGGATCAAGAGAGCCACCTCCAACTCTTGAGACACCAGTATCCCCTGCAAACTTCCTGCCTCTCCTTGCATCGGCCTCATCTCCAGGTTTCACCAAGTGGGCTTCTTCTAAAGCATAGACCTGGCGCCGAAGTCGGACTTGGATCGATGAAAGCGTTGAGAAATACGTTGAAGCAGCCTCTGTGAACGTAGAGCGGGCTGTGGTGGAGTCGTGGAGAGGGTTTCTTGCAACACCCGAGGGAGGAGAGTTTGACAGCACTCCAATTGCGTCCGAAGCAGCTGAAAGCAGAGTCGAAATTGATTGATCGATTTCGTTCAACTCGGTAATGCGCTGGGCGGGACTGATTAAAGGAGCCGTGGGTCGAGATGTGGGCGAGGAATAGAGAGAATCAACCTCCATGGCGATCGATCTCCTGAGCGATATTATGGCCTGAGAAGGGCATGCTGCAGCATCTGCGATTGAAGGCTCCTCGCCTATGGTAGTATCAAGATTTTGTCTTCATATCATTTTAATAAGCTGTGTTCTCAAGGTCGATGTTCGGTGTTGGGAGACAGAGTGTTTTGGGCACTGCAGGGGACAATTGGTGTATGTTTACTCATAGAAGGTATGCCGAGAGACTACTACAAAAACAAAACTAGCGCAATATCTCTTGGCACTCGCCGTGAATCACTCAGGCTTCAAGTTGGGGACCGCGATGACCTTCGAAGTCAGTCAACGAGCTTCTCTTCATTTTCTTCATGTCCAGTCAAGAAATAATGTGAAAGGACAAGTCAACCTAGATCTGATCACTGTTATCTCATCCAATGCTTGACTCGAGCACCGTCTGCGCAGAATCCTGTGCCTTCAAGAGACTGATCATTATTGCATGAACACCTAGTCAATATGTCGGGCCATAACGCGCCGAGCCCAGCGCCTCGGAGCGCAAGTATCGGTCCAAATGTCCCCTTGACGACACCAACCGCCGCACCTCTGGTCAATGGCGTGGCTAGTGTATCCGTGTCTGGGGCATCGGCAACGACAACAGCTGCTGGGGGCACAGGTAGTGGAGGCAGCATGTCACAACAGAATCTGAATCAAATTGTGAGTTATCTCTGGTTGCGTTCCTTATTTCCCTGTCACTTCTTAGTTCGTACCTCGGTCACGGCTTTCAGACAGATGTGTTTCTCGACAAAGGCTTGGCTACGTCTGTTGAACCCGTTTTGACCAGGTGCGAACCCTGTTTGCACCGAAATTCGCGTCTATGGCTCTTCCATTCGTTAAATGCATGCGACCAGAGGCTGCACATGAACGATTGGCTGCGGTACATCTTGTTGTCAGACGGATATGTCATAACACAACATGAATGGCGTCCACTTTTCATGTTAGACCGCATCGCAACACGCAGCTAGTCAGCCCCTGGTGAAGTGGTGTACCCTCATGTCCTCCATCTTGCAAGAATGGTTGGGATATAATGTCTGACAGTTACATAGGTAATCGATTACCTTGCGAAGAAAGGCTATCACCGCACCGAAGCTACGCTACGAGCCGAGTCTTCTAATCAAGAAGTTCCCCGGGACTCATCTATCCAGCCTCAAACCTCAGGTCCGCCCCGCTACCAGGAGATGTTTAGTCGGTTGAAGGCGTGGACCGATGATGCGCTTGACATTTACAAACCCGAAGTGGCACGAGTTTTATGGCCTTTTTTCGTCTATTCCTATTTCGACCTGGTCAAGCAGTTCTATCCCAAAGATGCAACGCGATTCTTCCAAAAGTTTAGTGAAGATTTCAAAAAGGAGCACGAGTACGACCTACGAAGTATCGAGCATATTACTCTACCGGAACACAGCGAGGACAAGATCGCGAAACTCTATCGTGACAATAAGTATCGACTGTCGCTCAGTTCACCGGCATTTACCTATCTCATGCAATTTCTGGAAAGCCTGCCTGAGGTCGGATTCAAGCTCTTGATCAATATCGTGGAAAAGAACCTTGACCTTCGCCAAGTTGAGCGAGGCGCAGATGACCGATTCAGCTTCGCAGCCATCATCGCACGAGGAGCTGAGGGTCAAGACATGCCAGCTGAAGATGAAGGAATCCCCGGGCATCGACCCGGCAACGCAGTCTCGTCTACGGATCCCAACGTTGGAAACAATCTTGCGACACTGAAGCTCGGCAAACTCGCCATGGAAAAGGAAGCCGAAGAAGACGTGCGTGCTGAGGTCAGCGAGCTCGATTTGAGTGTTCCTCCCAAGGACGGACAGGCGAGTTTATTGCAGACGCATGAGATGCTCAACATCAAACAAGAGGACGAAGATGAAGGACCCAATCGAGCAGAGATACCATTTCCACCATCGACCGCCCGCGATGTCGCCATGGAAGTACAAAAAATACGTGAGAATCGAGATCGACTGAAGGTGGAATCCCGCACTGGCGGTATTGGACCTGGCCTCAGCGTGGTCATGTACACATTCCACAACACCCATGACAGCATGATCTGCCTCGACTTTTCTGGCGACCAGAAACTTTGTGCGGCGGGATTTCAAGAGTCGTATATTCGAATCTGGACCTTGGATGGCTCGAGTCTAGGCAGCTCGGTCAATGGCCAGTCATCCAATTCGCAGCGTCTCATTGGTCATGCAGGGCCGGTCTACAGCGTTGCCTTTGCCCCGTCAACAGTGAAACCAAGTGGTGACATTGGGGAGACGGATACCAAGTGGCTTCTCTCATGCTCGCAGGATTCCAGCATCCGACTTTGGTACTTGGATACCTTCCAATGCATGGTGGTCTACAAGGGTCATGTTGGGCCAGTCTGGTCCATCTCATGGGGACCTTATGGCCACTATTTTGCCAGTGCTGGCCACGACAAGACTGGGCGGATCTGGCAAACCGATCACATTCGCCAAGTTCGCATCCTTGCCGGGCACGACGACGACGTTGATGTTGTTGCTTGGCATCCCAACTCGAGCTATGTCTTCACCGCGTCCTCAGACAAGACAGTCCGCATGTGGGCTCTCAACAATGGCAATCCTGTTCGAATGTTCACTGGCCACATTTCTATGGTGACTGCATTGGCATGCTCCCGAAATGGAAAGATTCTTGCATCGGCCGACGATACCGGGGTGATTCTACTCTGGGATCTGGGGCCTGGTCGGCTACTGAAGAAGATGCGTGGGCACGCCAAAGGCGGAGTCTGGTCGCTTAGCTGGAGTGCTGAGTCTACAGTCCTTGTGTCTGGCGGAGCCGATGGAACGGTACGGTCCTGGGACGTGACTGGTCCCGCGAAGAGATCAGCTACACCGGCATCGAAGGCAGACGGCAGTGGTGGTACGACGGGAGGGAAAGTCGAGGGCAGCGTGGGCAACGCAGTGGGGCCTGGTGGGGCTGGGGTTGCGGCGTCAACAGGCGCTGGGTTGAACATATCCAGTGGCGCAACAAGTACATCGGGGACGACGGCAGGGAATGTTGCAGGTGCGCATCTCAAAAAGCGCGGAAAGGACGCCGTTGTTACTAGCGACCAGATCTCGGCGTTCTTGACAAAGCAGAGCCCTGTTTATCTGACACAGTTCACGAACATGAACCTTGTTCTCGCTGGAGGAGCATATCTGCCAGAGCAAGGCAAGTGAAGCCCGTCGTGCGCCAAATGTATTATGGAATAAAAGCATGGCCGCTTCTTGAGGCGTGGCCCCGGGACGCCAGGTTTTGCAGCATCTGTCATTCGTGTCAATGGCCGCAGTGATATGGATCTTGGTGGGCGATGTGAATTTGGGTCATGAAGGGCAAACGCAGGAGGCGTACGAGGTATTGAGGAGGTAAGATGATTAAGGCGCACGCTCCTAGACATGATGTCTGACTTCATATTCCAAAGAAGAGGCTAGCTACTCGCGACACTTGATCAACCGATTGCAGGGGTCACGTCCAAACTGGTGATGACCACATGGGTATGCTTAGAATATGACGTGACAAGGAAATTTGATGGTTTGATCGACAGACTTAATATGCCGGTATATGTACTACTATGATATTGTTCCATGCGTTTAAAGAGTGCCAGTGTAGGAGTGTCAAGTCCTTCTTTGATTGCAGTCTACTACGAGTACCAAGGTACTGCAGGTAAGGACACCACTGACAGGGGAGGGGCCAGGGGCACACGCGTCAACGGAGTGCCCGCGCTCACCTCAGGCTCACCGGCACCAGCGCCAGAATTCCACTCCCACTTCGACTTCAAATTCCAGAGTCAACTTGGATCCTCACCACCCATCACCTGCCATTTAATTGTGACCATTTTAATACTGTGTCGCCTTGATTATACCTTGTCCCTGTTCATGTTCTCGTTACTGCTGCTTTTGCCGATGCTGGTCTGCTTGATCCGCCCTCACATCCTGCGCTGCTGATCCGGTCTGGGCACAGCCTCCTTCAGTCTGCGAGCCTCTCGTCCCTCGTCTCACTGCATCCCGCCGCACCCCCTTCGGACAGTACTCGTACTACAGTGGAGGAAACTCCAACGACCCGCCCCAAATCTACACCATATTCGCTCCTCTTTTGCCAGGCGCTCGAAGAACTCGGCATGCACCACGCTCTTTAACATCAAACACTTCCATATCCCGTCCCTCGTTGCCCGCTTCCTTGCGTCCCCTCCGTATGCATGACGATGAAGACACCAAATGGCACAAAACATGGACAAGGACACTGATGCCGCTTCCTTCAAACCCGTTTCCTCCTTGAGATCTCATTTCGAGGGACTCAAGGTAACCCCATCCCAATCCCAATCTAGATTGGACGATCGAGGAAGCATTCCATCCTCTCCCCATGTCCTGCGCCCGGTCGATATCTCCTCTCCGCTGCCGACTCTGCGGGCTTCCTTTGATCTTCCAAGACCACTATCTCCATGGGCTGGGGTTACTCAATCACAGCATGGAGGCCTCAGAACTCCCACAAAGGGCACCGAGTCTCCTCCTAAGCCTGGCCACAAGAGACCCATGTCCATGCTTCTACATTCATCTCCGCAGTTAACCCCCGCGGTCAAGGTCGAGTCCCCACGATCGCCTCCTCGTACCTTTTTCGACCGGAGTGCTTCTCGATCTCCTGAGCGCGTAGACGACACCCCCTTTGCCAAAGTCCGTGAACTCATCTCACAGCACTCCAGCAGAGCCTCCAGCAGACCTCCCACTCCACGTGCCCCCAGCGGCGACCGATCAGATCCCTCCATGGTTGTGGAAAGGACCACTGCCGATGCTACAGGCGCTGCTGACGCTACAAAACCGGCCGCAAAACTACCTCCACCCATCAATCGCGCAGACAAGCCAAAAATCCCTACCAAACCAACTGCCATTCCTATGCCCCCCCACATCGGCCTGAACCCGGACGCCCGCCGACCCTCTTTCGACGCAAAAGTGTCGCCATTCAGCACTCCCCCAAGTAGTGACGAAAGCTCGCCCTCCCGAAGTCCCGAACCCCAGGCCCTGGCATCTATACTCCGGTCTTCAGACCACCCACCAGGCCCCATCCGCACAACATCTCCTTTGGTTATGTCCCCTCCAGCCAACCCAGCTGTGGACAGGCCCAAAGATGCACGCTTCCTCGGGTTCGCCAGCAAGCCGCTTGGGCTGGAAAGTCGAGATGCTCGGACCCTCGGCTTTGGCGGTTCCGATACAAAACCCTCGAGCCAGTCCACCATCTTACCCGCTAGAGCAAACACGGTGTCGGAGAAACCAACCAGAGATCCTCGAGATATGGGATTGTCTCCCGCGAGGGCGACACCTCGCCACGTCTCCGAGTCGATAAGACATGCTCCTTCTCCGCCTCCCGCAATGTCTCCTCAACCACCTGCCCGGGCACTGCCACCGCGCGACGCTCGCATGCTTGGCTTTGGGACGCTTCGTGGTCAAGAAATCCTCCCTATCGATGAGGAACCGCGGCCTGGTCTTCCTCCACGGCGCATGGATCCTCCGCCGCGTCCCTCCAACGAGTCCAAAAACACAATTCGCACTGTGCCACCTCCACCAGCCGCGGGCCCAGTGGACCGGAGTAAAAAGCCAATAGCCCGTGCCTCGACGACTCCATTAGACACCACGTTCCCGCCTCCGCCCAAGCGTGGAAGTGTTGATGATGTTGACTCACCCAAGTCCACGCCGGCCCGCACTCACAACTTTAACGGAGATCATATCCAGCGCCCTGTCGCTAGTGCTAGGACCCAAATGGGCGATTCAGATGATGCCGAGGATGGTCTCGAAGAGCCTTCGACTATCATGTCTGAGTATCCAGACGCCACAAATACGAACCGTCGCCCTCCGACTCGCAAACGGGGAGTCTGGGAAATCGCGACCAAATCCGAGTCACGTATCGCCGAAGTCTGCGGCAAATATTTGTGTACGACCGGCTATGTGACTCGCGTCTTTGATATGTCCTCTGGCGAACAGATCATGAGCTTAAATCACGGCGAAACAGTAAAAGTAACGGCGGTGGTCTTTAAGCCCGCGATCGATCTGATGGGTGAGGGAAGAAGGCTGTGGCTGGGTACCAACATTGGTGAGATTATGGAAGTGGATGTCGAGACACACTCGGTCATAACTACAAATTCCTCACATAATCGGAGAGAGATCGTCCGGATTGTCCGGAATCAAAGAGACATCTGGACATTGGACGATGATGGAAAGTGGTTCGTATGGAAAGCGGACGAGACTGGAGTGCCTAGCCTCAAGTATAGCCACATTTCGCTGAAGATTCCCAAAGGGCACTCGTTCTCTATGGCGATTGATGGTAGGCTTTGGATTGCTACGAATAAGGAGATCCGGGTTTACCAATCGGGGAGCGACAGCAACCCTGCACCACTAACCAAACCGCTGTCTCAGCATGGAACTGGCGATATCACATGTGGAACACACACACCAGAAGGTGGAGGAAGGGCTTACTTTGGCCACATTGACGGCAGGGTGACGATATACTCCACCAAAGATTTCAGTTGTGTTGGAAATGTCAAAGCAAGTGACTACAAGATCAACAGCATGACTTTTGTGGGTGGGGCACTGTGGGCGGCCTTCAAAACCGGCAAGATCTATGTCTATGATACCATCTCATCCCCCTGGAAGGTCAAGAAAGATTGGAGTGCGCACATTGGACCAGCAACTGGAGTTCTTCTCGACTCCAGCAGTGTTTGGGCTTTACAGCAGCTTCAGGTTGTCACTATAGGCCATGACAATTTTGTGCGATTTTGGGACGCATCTCTTGAGGAGGACTGGATTGAAAGCGAGATGCAAGAACGTGATGTCGAATATTGCACGTTTCGTGAGCTTCGGGCGGCTGTCATCACGTGGAATGTCGGGGCCTCCACGCCATATGATATTCGGAACGATTTCATCGCCGACGCGATCCACGCAGAAGAACCTCCAGAGATCCTGGCTTTTGGCTTTCAAGAAGTCGTCGACTTGGAAGATCGTACTGTGACAGCAAAAAGCATCCTCGGATTTGGGAAGAAGAAGGATGTTAAGACAGAGGCGCACCAAAGCCGAGTCTATCGAGAATGGCGGGATTATCTAATCAAGATGGTCAGTCGCTACTGCAAACAATACTCGTATTCGGAACTGCACACGTCAAGCATGATTGGACTCTTCCAATGTGTACTGGTCCGGCAGGAAGAGCGACCAAACGTCCGAAGTCTCGAGGGAGCCAATGTCAAGCTTGGATTGAAAGGGCATTATGGCAACAAGGGTGCTCTGGTCACACGCTTTGTCCTAGATGACAGCTCAATCTGCTTTATCAATTGCCATCTCGCAGCCGGGCAGACTCAAACATCGCATCGAAACAACGACGTCGCATCTATTCTGGAGGCTGAGGCACTCTCGGCTCAGCCCGACGCAGACGAGCGTAGCTCCCTGTACATTGGTGGTGGAGATGGCACGCAGATTCTCGACCATGAAATCTGCATACTCAATGGAGACCTGAACTACCGGATCGATGCGATACCACGCGACACGGTGATTTCGATGGTCAAGCGAGGCGAGCTGTCAAAGCTGCTTGAGCGCGACCAAATCATGGTGTCGCGGCGCAGGGTATCCGGATTCCGATTGGGCCCGTTCACCGAATTACCCATCACGTTCGCGCCGACGTACAAATACGACGTGGGGAGCGACAACTATGATTCCAGCGAGAAGAAACGTGCGCCAGCATGGTGCGACCGGCTGCTGTATCGCGGAGCAGGGCGGGTGAAGCAGCTCGAGTATCGACGGCACGAGGTGCACACCAGCGACCATCGGCCCGTTAGCGGGGTGTTCAAGATCCGTGTCAAGACGGTGGATCCTAAGAGACGAGCGATAGTAAAGGCAGGGTGTTTCGAACGGTTTGAACTGGTGCGCAAACAGCTGGCGGAGACGATTAGCATCACCTATCTGGTCAGTGTGATGGGTATCAGCGAAAGGGAGGCAAGAGCTCTGATCACGAAGTAACTGTTCAACAACCAACAACAAGTCCAGCTCATGGTCATCTGTCGAGTATGGCATTCGAGGAGGGACCATAGAAGTGTCCCGACCGTCAATTCCTGGACGGCCGGAATAAAATGTTCATTGATTTCTATTGTTCCCTGTTCCCATTCCTGAGTGAGGCATTCGGGTTGTGAGAATCAGAATCATGTGTCGGAAATGTGTCCATAATATCTAATACAAGTGCACAGGCCGTATGTACCGATTCGCTTCTGGTGGCCTACCCATCGCCACACGCAAATGCCTCCCCATTGCGACGAGGGCCCTCCTCCAATGCTTGGCTGAGATTTCTAGAAATCTCCGCCTCCAAAGTCATCACCGCCACCACCATCTTCGTAGCCATCCTGGTAGGCATCTTGTTGGCCATCATTGACAGCATCAGCAATGAGCATACCGCCTAGCAGACCACCACCCACACCGAGAGCGGCGGCACCACCTGCACCCATGCCGCCTTTGCGTGGTGGAGGTCGACCATAGCCACCGCCGTATCCCCCACCACCATAGCCTGGACCTGGCTGTCCGTATCCATATCCGGGACCTTGCCCATACTGAGGATAGCCGCCGCCGTACTGTTGCTGTTGGGGATATCCACCGTACTGCTGTTGTTGGGGATATCCACCGTATTGCTGTTGTTGGGGGTAACCTCCCTGCTGACCGTAGCCAGACGAACCACCGCCACTGGCCTTGCCCAGCAGCTTCCCGAGAAATCCTTTCTTGCCTCCTGAGGAGCCGCGGTCGGGACTCATGGGTTGAGGGGCACCAGGATACCCGCCTTGGATCCCGGGTGGCTGTGGTGTAGACGAGTTTTGGTAGTAGCCATCACTTGCGCCGCGATTCCGTTGTTCTTCTTCCTGCTGTAGGCGGCGGGCGACTTGCTCGTCGGTCTCGTGGGAGCCACCGGGCTGTGTAGACGATGAGCTGTAGGGGTTGTTAGATTCAAGTGGCCTTTTGACGTCGCCGACTACCGGATCGTTGGTGCCGGCGGAATAGGAAGGTGGCGGGGCTGCCGGGGCAGCGTCATGTCCGGGTTGTGGCGCGGGTTCTGTTGGTTTGTCCCATGTCGACTGTTTGGTGTGGAGATTCACATAGAACCTGTGGACAGCAGAGCGTCAGCCCAAGATCGAGTGTTAGGACGCGCGAGACTCTGGGGCATACCATTCTTTGTACTGGTCATTCCATACTGCCTGCAGAAGACTGTATCAGTGAGATGTCAACGAATGATTTGGTAACTAACCTTCCAGCCTTCTGGGACTTTCGGAGGAGGTGGGGTTGTCGGCGGTAGAAAATCAGACATCAGTTGACGGCGTGAGGTGTGGGAAGGGTGTTGGTAGGATTTCTGAGGGATCGTTGATGATGAGGACGAGGAAGATAAGAGATGGAAGTGCGCGACGGCAGCTAGGAGACAGTCTTATCCAACTCGATCGATGGCCGAAGAGGAGAGATCAAATTGGGTAGTTATGGACGAGTACAGACAGAATAGGTGCGGGGTGGCACGATGGGATAGGAGATATCGATTCTGGTTGGTGGGGTTCAGAGAGTAAAGCAGATGGGCAACGTCATCAAGCTTGGAATGTGGCTGAGCACGAAGAGTAGAGTATTGAGTATTGCCTCGGGGTCAGGCCTGGAGGGCCATCAACTAACAAATATGAAATCATTACAGGAGGCGAAGTCTCTGGCTCTCCCGTCTTCCACCAGTCTTCGGCCGTTCGTTCAAATACGCTTGTCTAACAAATTAAGCCCACCATTCTGCCTCCCAGAATCATGGTACTCGTGAATGAAACTAAAAGTGTTGTATGGCGCAGACTTGCCTAGGGAGCTAGTAAAGAGCCTGGCTACCCGGCGTCTCCGCAAATGCACGCTCCATGATCTCAAGCCCTTGGTCGACCTGCGCTTTGGTGATGACTATGGGCGGCGCAATTCGAAAGACACCACCAAAGCTCGCATGACTACTCAGATTTGCCCACAGCCCCAAAGAGTACATCTTCTTCGATAGCATCTGTGCGAGATCGAGGTCGGGCGTCTTGTTCTGTCGATCACCCACTATCTCCAATCCACACATGAGGCCTCGGCCGCGCACATCCCCGACACACCCATATCGCGACTGAAGTCTTAGAAGCCCCGTGTGTAAATGGGCGCCCACGGCACGCGAATTGGCCACGAGGTCATCTCGAAGGACAATCTCCAGGACTTTGTCTCCTACCGCCGCCGGTAGCGGATCGTTAACATGGGTGGTGTAGAAACAAAAGTCTCTCTCGGCGCACAGCCGTTCAATTTCATGGCTTGTGACCACTGCGCTCAATGGAATCCCGTTTCCAAGTGTTTTGCTCAAGGTCAAGATATCGGGCACAACATCTTCATGGTTGATTGCGAAAAGATCACCACAACGGCCAATCCCAGTCTGTGCTTCGTCGACAATCAAAAGCATACCACGCCTTTCACAATGCTTCTTGAGAGCCTTGAGATATCCAGGAGGAAGGACGTGCATACCAGCCGAAGATTGAATGCATTCCACAATGCACGCCGCAAGAGAGCCACATGATGCGCGATCTATCAGCTCCCAACCGTAGTTCAATTCAGTTTCCCAATCATATGAACCGTCGGGATTCCGGAAGATTGAACGATACCCATTGGGAGGCGGTAGCATATGCATGCCTGGCATCAGCGGACCTTGACCTTTACGCCCAAAGTGATACTGCGTCCCTAACGCCTGAGCGGTGACGCCGTGCCAAGATGCACCGAGACCGACAATCTCAAACTTGCCTGTATACACCTTGGCCATTTTGATCGCTGCCTCGTTGGATTCACCCCCGGTGGATAGGAAGAAGGCTTTGTCGAGGCCAACAGGCAAGGATGAAGTCAGGCGTTGTGCAAGGTGGACCACAGGCGGCGATATCATGCCCGAGAACAGGTGGTCGAGATTCGCTGCATGATCTTGAATGGTTGCCACAATCTCCTCATGTCCATGTCCAATCAGACAAGACATTTGTCCTGATGTCCAGTCAAGCACTCTATGGCCTTTGGCTGTGTAGACGTATAGACCCTTGCTACCAGTCACGATGTCTTCCTCGAACTTGGTACCATAGTTGACCAAGCATGCCTTGGCACCCACTCGAAGGCTATCCTCGTTTACATTCTGGTATAGAGTCGGTGGTGCCTCGGAAGATTTGTGATCCGAAGATGGGGTCGGTGCGGGATCGTCCTGAATCATTGGCGCCATGGTGGTGATCCTGTTTCGATATATGCTCAAGGATGGATGCTATTTTAGGCTTACTGACTGGTTCGCAGGCCATACAGTCATACTGCGTCCCAGCAAAGACCCAACAGTGTGTAATATAGATAGGGAAGGGAGACGGGCTCTAGTTCCACCGACGGGAAACATGACTTCCCTATGGTCCGGTACACATCAGACCCTTATTGAGAGGGGGAGCTGGAGCGGGGAAATGACTCTCTGATTGGAGCTGCTGCAGAGTTCGTCGGCGAAATGATACCTTTGATTCGATAATTCATGCGCCCAGCCCATCGAGAGGATTGCATTGCATATCTAGAAAATGGAGGGTTGAGTCCAGCAGAGAATGGCTCGACAGGGACTTGATTTCAGCTACATTAGCGAGCCAACATAGGTAGAACTCGATCAGCCGCGTTGGAGGGATGGTAAGCCCTTATCTGGGGCGAAGGATACTCTTTAGTCTGGACATCACAGCGGGCACTGTGAATTTATAATACTGCACACCGACGCCCCTGACTGAAGGATTGATTGATTGAAATTTCATGCACTGGGAATGAGATAATCTCAAATTCAACATAGCAAAATCCTGGTCATGTGATACGGCCAAGGCAGGTGATGAGTCACCCGGTGGTAAGTCACGTGGCAAGATGCTTGTCAAGCAGGAACTACCACCCAGGAGTCTTTGCTCCACCACACCGACTCAGGTTTCCACGAGTCCTACCACTCCCACTCCTCCCACTCGCACTGAGAGTCCTGTGTCGTCTACTCATTCATCTACCCTTGGAGGCTCGGGCAATACCAAACCAAACCCAACTTGGGAGTCTATCAAGATCATGAAGACGGCGCGTCCCTATCGATCACACAAATACCCCGCTTGTGCTCGTTGTCACAAACGTCGTTCAAGATGTACAATTGAAGTCCCAGGCCAGGCTTGTCTGCTTTGTCGAATGCATGGTGTGCCTTGTTCCTCAGCTACTGCCAAAAAGGACGACCGCGTCACTCCCAGAATAGGTTTTGTCCATCGATCCCTTCTTACGGACGACAAGGCTGCTGAGACGTATTCCCATATCGTTGGGCCCGTCATTGCTCGAGATACACAGATTTTAGACCAATACCTTCCCCAGGTGAATGGGCATTCCCATCATGTTCCCATCCAACCGAACCTTGGACGCCGCGAGTCTAGTAAACCAATCTATCATGTTCCAGTTCCTCCTAGAAGACCAAGTCCCACGGAATGCAATTGCTCTACGAACTTACCAGCGAAACTCCTGGAACAGGTCGAACCTTTCCTCGAGAAACTACTGACCAACTATTATGATCATGCGCATCCATGTTATCCCGTCACAGAAGAAGACTGCGTCATGTCCCGTATCAAGGACAGGAACTCCCTACCTCAGACTTTCTACGTCAATCTCATCAGTCAAGCTCTCTTCTACTGGGACGTTTCGCCGGCTTTAGCGAACCACGCTAGACCAGATCAAGACGCTGCGTGGCAGGTCGCTGTTGCCGCAAATACTGCCGACATGCAGAAGAGTGACATTTCCACCATCATCGCCATCTGCATAAATCTCGCTGGGCGGCCATCCCGATGTCTGGTCAACAATGTTGCTAATGTTGCTCGTGCCGTTGCCCTGTCGCACTCGATAGGGCTGAACCACGACTGCAGCGAGTGGAAGATGAGTGACATGGAGAAGCGAATTCGTTGGAAGGCTTGGTGGGGAGTCGTAATTCAGGATCGCTGGTTCAATTTCGCCCAAGGCACTCCACCATACATCTCAAAAGGCCACTATGATGTTCCATTCCCAACCGTGGATCTACTCACACTGGGAAGAGCAGGCTCAAGCAGACACACTCGAGCAGCAGAAGTCTACATCCAATTGTGTCGCCTTACAGAAATCGTTGGTGACGTTCTGCCACTCATCTACCATATTCGTTCTGGTAATGACAGCATTGCCGCCGAACAAACCTCAAGATCCGAAATTGAACTTAACCGGTGGATGGAGAGTCGTCCTAGTTGGTTGAATCTGAATGAATTCCATAGCAGGCCACCCGTACCTGGTCTGGTCAATTTGCAGCTATCGTATTTATCCGTTCGAATGCTGCTTCGTCGAATCGCTTGGCACGAGATCAGTCAAAGAGAAAGCGATCCGGCCTCTTCCTGGCTTCTAGGCTGCCAGGCTGCGGCCGACGATATTGTTCGATTTGTCACGTCTTTACACAAACAAGATTTGTTGGGCTTTTGGTTACCATACAATGCACATCATTTCACTTCTGCAGTTACATTACTACTGCGGTGTGCACTACAAACGAGCTACTCGAATGTCCGAGCGCAGTGCATGACCAGTGCCCGTACCTTAGTCGACTGTCTCAGACGATTTCACGAGGAGGAGAAATGGGACTTGGCAGAGACTGCCTTATCACAGAGTGAATCAGTCCTCAAGCGGATCGAGGATTCCTTACCGCAGACCCCCCTCTTGAGGACGCCAAGCATACCTCCTACAGTCCTGCGACATGACCATATGGGAAATCAAGGTTACTTACACGATAGCATGATGGGAGATCAATTATCTGAGGATGATTTTCTAGCACAGCATGGCCAGTCATCGATCGAGGAACTGTTCCCAGAGATTTTCGCCGATTTCACTGATACTGCATTGTTTACTGGGTCGCTCCAACTCGATGTCGGTGTGTAATAAGTTCTTGCGAAGAACATGACAAGAGGATTCTCCAAGCATTTCATTGGACGTGGTTTCTCCGTTGCTGCAAATATGTGGACTGAGCTATAGTCTCAACATATCATACAACCCATTCTCGCCACCAACGCAAAGTGCAGCAATACCGCCCTTCAAGCACTGACACAAAAATCAAGCCTATACCTGAAATTATCATGCGACCTTTCTCTAACCACCAATATCACCCTACCCTAACTCTCGACCAAAAATTGCCGGAATCATTGAACCAGGAGCGTGATTGGCAGATCTCATGATAAGATGGCGCGTAAGGCTTTATTGATCATATCTCGCTGTGTCTCTCGCTTCCGCGTGAACCTGGCGGTTTTCGGATGCCAAACAAGCTGCGCCTGGCTTTTGCGATGTCGCTTCGCAGATCCTAGCCATGCAGAATCGTAGGAACTTGGTGGAAGAGCCTCAAGGACATACACTTGATGGTCCTGGCAGCGATTATTGATTTCGAATGTGATCAGTTCTTGACGATTTGGATAACAGCGGCCGATGTCGTCGAGAGCGTGTCCCCGACCCGCAACTGGGTGCCTTGTCCCACTGAGGCTTCTTGCTCGGCGAAGGGACCGGAGATCACCAAACTCTGGAGCCTCCCGTTGTTCACTGAGGCTTCGTTCTCGACGGGGTCGAATCTCCGGAACACCCAGGAAACCGTCTTGATCTTGTTCCAGCTGGGCTTCGTGTTCGACGTTCCGCAGGATTGGTTGCCTTGATCCACAATGACTTTGTGATCGAGGGAGCCAGGCCTCTTCTACCCGTGGGAATTCATGACTTGATTTTTCAAGATGTTTGTCTCCATGGAAACTTGGATCTTGATCGTCATAATCCGTTACGCCTTGAGAGTATGGATCTCGTTCTCTCGAATCAACACCATGACGAGGCTGCTGGCTTGATGCCCTTCCACGATGCACTCCTTTACGGTCATTTTCCAGCGGCCAAATGTCCTCCCGCCCCCGTGTTCCTTCCGGGTGCTGGCCCTTTATGTAATGAGGACCTTCGCGATTCCTAAACCTTCCCCACTTTTCGTCGCGTTCTCTTGAGCCGTCATCTTGATGAAGCTGATGGCTTAGTGCCCGTCCATGTAGGACTTCTCCACGGGGATGCTGCGGTGGACGTGTATCTTCGCGATAGTGTTGACGAGCTCGAGGTGATTCATCAAGATCCGGGACGAATCGAGGTTCTCTAGAATAATCTTGGGCCTGGTCAACTCGAGATAGAGATCTACCTTCTCCGCGGTACTTCTGGTAGTCGGCCTTTTGTCGCGGCACCCTCTGCCCACGACCTCGGGAACAACCTCGAATTGGTTCATTAGGGTCTTGAACGTAGCGAGGTCGCCCTGCATGCTCATGTGGAAGAGGGTCGAAATTGTCGTTCCCCGGGCGGTAGACTGGATTTTGGTGAAAATCATATCGTACTTGAGCCTCGCGCCGGTCTCTATCAAAATCTGGGGCTGCCGACCTGCCACGTCGTGGGTACGGGTTGGCATCTGGATAATCATAGTCGATGGCCTCTGGAAGTTTGTGGTAGACAGGCATGTTCGAGTCTTCTGATGTTCGTCGTTGGTTGTTCCTGCTAGACATGTTGAACGGAAAGGAGAAAAGGAGCACTAATTTATGCCTTGATCAAATCATGCTCATTCAGTCACGGGTCTACAGCTACATTCGAATCAAAGACTTGTTTGTCGATCAGATCTGACTCCGTACTTCAATCTTCTGACTTCGCTACGTTTCATTCATGCAATCGATGTCCGAGTTGACCTACTTAGGTATCTCTGTACGGTGAATTAGACCTCTCGGGGTAGGTACTATCGTTGGCACCAAGCGTCGGTCCCAGTGTGTCTTGTGATAAAGTGAGTCGACGTTGTAAACTTATTGCGCAACATTTGCTTCCAGCTCTTCAGCTAGCTCGCGATTGTCTTGCTGTTGTGTTCAACAGGATGGCTACGGCCCTTTCAGAAAATTCTGTAGTTGCGGTATTCTGGTAAGAATAATAGAAGTGATGACGATGTTTATTGGTAATTTGGTGAATCTTTCTTGGGTCCCGCCTTAAGTATGTACAAGTTTTACACCTCACATGTCGGAGACCACTCTGCAATCGTTTGGCCGCCTCTCCTACTGTTCTTGTTACTCCTTCCAAAATCGAAATTCAGGCTTAAACCTTCAATCCAAGGTCTTCCGCCCAAGGCAGGGCGAACAGATCACCCACTGTCGAGACCGATGCCTTGCTTTCCAGGAGTGATTTGGCAGCCTGAGTAGAATGAGTCAGCAAAGGGAATGTTTTCACCAGAAGCGCAAACGGGGGGGACCTACAGCCTTGATCTTGTCTGTTGATACTTTTTCAATCGAAGTGGCAATTTCGTCACTTTGGAATGCTTTTCCACCAGAGATCAAACCGGATCCGGTAGCCTCCAGACCAGTGTCAATTTGTTGACCCGCTTCAAGGGCCTGGAACTTCGCTTGGGCCACAGCTTTCTTGATATCTTCCTCAGCAACATCGCCCGCTGCGACTTTTTTGAGAGTGTCGACCACACTCTTGCTGGCCTTACCAACGTGGGAAGCATTTCCAGTAATGGTGATGTATAAGAGGCCGGCGTCAGAATAGGGAGCATGTTGAGTTGATACGTGAGCAAATTGATATGGAGCAGCAGCCTTGGACAGTAATGAGAAACCGGGGGACCATTTGATGCTGGATTTGCCACCCAGGAGTGCTGCAAGTACCGAGATCTCAGGCTTGTATGATGAACCAGATGTGAATGAGCTGGAACCGGGGAATGCGAGGATTACTGTGTTTCCAGACCCATGCGCAATTCTCTCCTCACCGCCAAAGTACTTTGAGGTAGGGCTAGAAAGTTTAGAACCGGATTCCTTGACGTCGGTGAAGAACTCTCCAACCCACTTGGAGAACTCGGAAGAGCTTGCTCCATTGGCGACCACGGCAATGTTGGATTTCGAGAAGGCGGAATCGCTGAAGTCGGCTATTCCTGGGGCGTCGAGATACTTGAGTGGTACAGAGGATGTGGCAGTCAGAGGCTCTCCAAGTCCGCGATGGAAAGCGGTCGCATGCACTGAGTTGATGGCTAAAGATAGAGGATTGGCAAGGAGACCTTTCTGGGCGAGTTTTATAACGTGGACGACCTCCTCATTCAATTCATGTGCTTGGGATAGTCAGTGGGGGGTTCGGGATGCTCGTTCCTAGTCCATAACATACTGGTATATCTCGTCTTGGTGATAACCTCACCCAACAGCTCGGTGAAATAGGGTAGGTCTTCACGGAGGAATCTGGCGCGCAGGACGAGGTTTTCGCGAGAATGATAAGCGGAAAGCTCACCACCAAGAAGTTCGGCTTCTCTTGTGATTCGCAAGGCTGATCGTTTGGCGGTTGACTGGCAACTGATCAGCACAAAGTCCTGTCTGTAATCCTGCTCCTGCTTTTGATTGTTTCCTGCGATCCAAGCACGTACTACCCACCTTGAAAGCAAATTTCTCCAGAGCATCGGAGTATCCAGGCAAAGGCTGATATCTTGTTCCAGCTTTGGCAACGACGGTTAGGGTGGTTGTGGCACCGGGCAGGTCTCTGCTGGCATATTTGACACCAGAGGCATCTCCGGTCTCATATTGAAAGCTACCAGATGCGGCTGCAGCGAGACCTCTGGTTTGGATGGCGGATTGGGAAAGGCGATGGCTAGCTCGTAAGGCTCTTGACCCGAGCGAAGCTGGTGATGCCATGACGATTCGCGAGGAGGGTAGGCGTGGTGTGGTGCAGAGGGTGGGGAGGAAGTGGTCGACGTGCCAGTGCAGTGCAGTGCAGTGTCTTTCAGAAAGTCGACGCACTGCAGGAAGGAGCTGTTTCTCTAAGCTGCAATTCGGAAGTCACGTATTGGACGGCGACCACTAGCGTGCCAAGACTCGAGTTGCTCCTGCCTTGCCATGACTTTTTTCACAACCTCGAACTTGAGCCATTTCAAAGACCTACCTACACTCCTTCTTACTCAGGGTCAGGCTGCCGGTGTACAACAGTCCTTTCTCATCTTGTACCCTGGATATTATCTGTCAGGTAAGTGGGAACGAATCGTCATCTAGCACAGACAAGGAGTCAAGTCTAATTCCCATAGCGACTGAGTAAAGTTCTTCCGCCAATTCACTCTACTGATGGTCACGTGAACACATTCAAGATGGAGGTAGGGAGTCGAAGGAGGTCCTCGGTGACTCGCCATTAACAATGCCACCCAGGACTACTCCCAACTATGCCGTAACATCATCCAGGATGTCTATGGTTCTTTGCTTGCCGTCAGTATCAACGACGTGGCCACTCCAAATTGATACTAAACCTCGATACAGCGCATCTTCCAGATCCTCTCCCAACGAGGTCGCCTTTCTGCACCACAAATCGCCCAGAGATGTCGACTGCCTCTACGTCAAATAAAATCTGCACTGGCTACTTCAATTCAGCTCCGATTGATTTATCACCATACTAATCCGGATGGTCTATCGACCTATCAGGCCAACCATAAGAACGCCTATATGCTATTGAGATCAGGTCGTCTGATTGAACTCGCTCGAGATACTGGAGGTCCTTCAGCTGCATATATATTGAGGGAATTGACTGTGTTGGGTTACGCAACTGTACGAGAACTCAAAGCTCGAACCTGTGGTGATGACAGCCCGGGACATATTGAGATTCACTCACAGCAAGTGAATGGTGATCGGCACGACTCGACAACCCTGGATTCGGGTCACATGAGCCATTCCAATTTTGAAAACAGCATAGCACATCTCATCGACAACGGCTACATTACCAAACTCCGGGATGCACATTTCCGGTCGACCTTTGACGCATGGCAGGAAGTTGAACGCCAGATGAACAACAATGACGGAGGTGGTTCTGCAGCCAAGACAAAGAAGGCACAAATCGACCAAGATGCAAGAGTCCTTGAAGAACTTGAGGCTCGATTGATTGACGAGGTTTCTGCAGATAACGTCTTGCGGGAGCTTTCAGCGAACCAAGGCTCCAAGCAGGTACGGTTCCATACCAAGTGTTTCATATTGCACGTCTAATGATTCTTCCCCAGAGTATCCTTTGTGCCAACTACTCTAGCTTGACATATGCCTTGCGTAACCGATCGCTTGCGAAGGCGGCAGAAAAGACATTTGGCCGCTTGACTTCCAAGGTCGCCAAAGCAGCAGCTATGCAGGTTGATCTGCACCTCAACTCTGTGAGCACACCTTCACCGAATGATGGTCCCGAAAAACCAAAGGCCCTGGACATCGATCAAATAGTGGAAGACATGCGCGCCGATGACGCTCACTCGCTTCGTGAGACGAAGCCAAGCACAAATGGATGGTCTGAGGACAGACCTATCAATGGTGCCCATGCCTCTCTGAATGGCACGCATGATCGGTCGGATGTCATTCGTCATCTTTCAATCTTAGCTGAAGGACCATTCTCTTTCTTCGAATACAATCACATCATAGACACTTGGTTTGTCCACCAACGAGCGTTGTATGCCTATCTCCGCAACCTGGAGCTTATGCGCCTGATGGCTGAAGGCCTATCTTTCAGCGATCCGAAGTTGAGGATTGTGCGGATGTTGAGTGACAAGGGTAAATTGGACGAAAAAAATCTGCAGGAGCTCGGTCTGCTCAATGCCAAGGAACTTCGACAAAGCCTAGCCTCTTTACATACGGCAGGTCTCTTGGAACTGCAGGAAGTTCCAAGAGAACCGCAACGACAGCCAAATCGGACAATATTCCTCTGGTTCTATGATGCTGAGCGGGTGCGAAAGCTGTATCTCAACAAGCTCTACAAAACCATGTCAAGATTGTTTCAGCGGTTGGAGGTCGAACGATGCCGCCTCGCCACAACCTTGACTAAAATTGAGAGGACTGATGTTCAAGGGATAGAAGAGGATATTCTATCCGCCGCTGAATTGAAAGTCTTGAGTCAGTGGCGACAACGGGAAGCATGGTTCATGGCAGAGATCAGCCGAATCGATGACTCTGTCTCCATCTTGCGAGACTTACAGGCCGCGTGATAATCTGAATCATGATTGAAGATCGTCTTCGCCTGCCATCCAAGGAGACAACCATCATATTGACCGCGACGTGAGAACTTGAGGGAAGCAAAACCTAGTAGTTTGCGATCACTGGAACATGATTCGCCCCCCTTGTTCTCGCTCCCGTACATGGACTGCAATGATCAGCCCAACAGGCAAACTTGTGAGACTCAGCGATGTGGCGGCTCGGGAAAGGCGATCTACGTTTGAGCTCCGGTCCAATCGCATCGATGCTTGGAATCAACTCCTCGGACGCGACGCGCTTTGACATCGAGTGGCTCGATCACTGACTAGTAGATACCGGATACGGATTTTGACCTACTTAGTAGGTTCCTCGTGCTATCGGCTGCCATGCATCGCCTCGTTCCAGGATGGACAGGGTCACTATCGGTACATTGCCAATCAGTCCCACCTACAAAGAAACTTGTACAATTGTTATTGTCTCTTCGTGTGTCTTTCCTTCTGCTGAGCTTCAAGCTCCACGGGCCCGTAATGCAATTCTACAGGAGTTTTACACCCACTGTTCGCATAAAAGTGGATCCGGTGCTCTTGGCTATCATTCGTGGTCCCCCAGGCTATCCAATCAGGCTCTCCCATCTTCCCACGTCCTCCATTTGGATATACCTATTCGCCGCAACCTCAATGTCCAACAACACGGCCGCTATTGATCAAAACCCAAACGCGGTACAGAGTTACGGCCAAGGCATTACAATCCATTGGCATGCGATAGCAATCATCAATTAGGGAGCTTTCAGTCACCCACGTGTTGTCGAGACGACCTTGGCTCTCCGAAGTCCGTGGGTACTTCATCTCGGCGACTGCTCTCTGATCCTCCTAGATCTCTAAAACTACGACATCCCAAGGCTGAGGGGTCAGGTTGGCAAGGCTTGGATCTCTTGGGTGTCACTTTCAAACAGTGGAACTGATCAATACTCCCGGGTACTATTGGTACTGATCTTTGACGTCTTACCACTCATGCAAACGTGCAGACGTGCGAACATGTGAGGGCACATTTTTTTTTTGCAAAAAGCTTACCCGTGGGGTGGATATTGTGATGAATGGGAGGGAGGTATAAAATGGCAAGCATGGGTGTTTTCAGGACGGTTTGAGGACAGAGTCTTCTCTGTGAGCATACTTCTTCCTGGCATCATATTCGGTGAAACCGAGATATTATTCAACGGCTTAACGTCTATATCGTTCAATATGGCGGCTCTTCCACAATATGACTACATTTTCGCCTTTGGTATGCTTTTTTCTTTTCTCGATGCCTGGAATATCGGAGCCAACGATGTCGCGAACTCATTTGCGACGTCCGTATCTTCTCGATCCTTGACCATGATACAGGCGATGTGTATTGCGGCAGTCTGCGAGTTCGGAGGCGCTGTGCTCGCCGGTGCCCGTGTTTCTGGAACGATTAAGAATGGAATCATCAAGGTCGACGATTTCGAACAAAACCCTTCGGTTCTGATGTTGGGCATGTTATGTGCTTTGGTTGGCAGCTCATTGTAAGACAAACCAGGCTCCAAAATTCCTTGCTCTTTGAAGACACATCGGACTCACCTGTATTTTTCTGCAGATGGTTGACTCTCGCGACAAAGGTTAGCTTCAGACAAATCCTTTCCATTTTGAATTCTTGCTAATCGAGTAATAGATTGGGCTTCCCGTTTCCGTAAGGCTCCTTTCTCACTTTAACTCATCATTTTAGTCCACGTTACTTACAAATGTTGCTCAATAGACGACACATTCGATCGTGGGTGGGATCATCGGAACAGGCTTCGCTACTCTCGGTGGCGGGGGTATCAACTGGACCTGGAAGGGAGTTTCTCAGGTCTTTGCAGCTTGGGGTATCGCTCCAGCAATCTCGGGAGCGTTTGCGGCGATCATTTTCCTGATCACCAAATATGCCGTTCTGGAGCGAAAGCGTCCCCTCCACAATGGGTTGTGGATGATTCCCGTCTACTTTGCAGTGACTGCTGGCGTTTTGACCATGTCCATCGTGTGGAAAGGAGGTATGATGTCGCCATTGCAGTACCGTTGGCAAGCAGCTAATTGCGTCCAGCCGCTTCTCTTGACTTGGACGACTGGGGTGTTGGACCTACTGTCGGAACAATCTTTGGCGCCTCCGCCGGTGTTGTAGTTCTGTATGCCATCTTCCTGCTTCCATTCCTCTACCGCCGCCTGGTTATGGAGGATTGGACTTTGAAATCATGGGAGATCGTCAAAGGGTATGTGACCCATCAAAAACTGTTGTGTCGCTGGTCCATTCCGTGACAGCATTCTAACATCGCTGGGATACAGGCCTTTGCTCTGGCGCCGTGGCCCTGTTCCACCAATTCCCGAAGGTCATGCTGGCAGCGTGATCCAGGACTACTACCGTGGCCATAATTACGGCACCCCCGAAGCCGTCGTACCCACTGGTGACGCCCCATCTGCAGCTGTGGGTAATGTCGAGCTGAACCGGGAAGTGAAGCACGAAATCCCTTCCACCGATTCTGGTGCCTCCGCAAGCTCCGTCGAAGAGAGACACGAGAGCAAGGCCAACCTCACCATGGAAGAAAAGGCCAAGCTGAAGTCTCAAGAGTATCCATGGAAGACGAAGAAGGGATTCCTGGCTCGCGCCCACTACTACTTCTTCCGTGGTGTTAACCGAGATATTGTCGAGGAACAATCGGCCACCGTCAAGCCCAAGGGATTTGCAGCAAGCTTCCTGGCAAAGGATCTTTCAAAGGTTCACGTTCATGTGCCTCATTACGACAACAAGACGGAGCATTTGTACTCCTTCCTTCAAGTGTAAGTCCACTCCATATCCCTCACGAAGACTGCAGGATCATCGCTCACATTTTCCGATTTAGCTTGACTGCCGCAGTGGCTAGTTTTGGACACGGTGCAAACGACGTCTCCAATGCAGTTGGTCCGCTCTCCGCCATCTTTGGTATTTGGCAGAACAATGAGGTCAGCTCCAGAAGTGAAGTGCCTATTTGGATTCTAGCCTATGGAGGTGCTGCGATATCAATTGGTCTTTTCACCTATGGATACAACATGATGCGACAATTAGGCAACCGACTGACCCTCCATTCGCCTTCTCGAGGCTTCTCCATGGAACTCGGTGCTGCATTGACTGTTGTCATCGCTACACGTCTTGCCTTGCCAGTGAGTGTTATACTACACGATACTGTTCTCCCAGTACTAATTCGCCTGCTAGATCTCGACAACACAGTGTATCACCGGGGCAACTGTCGGTGTTGGTGAGTCTTTCCTATCTGTTCTCCCGGGGCTGCCAAGATAGAGAGCTGACAAAAGCTTCAGGTCTTTGCAGTGGCACACTCAAGGCAATCAACTGGCGCATGATCGGATGGATTTATTTCGGATGGATCCTCACACTGCCAATTGCTGGACTTGTGTCGTATAGTCTCATGGCTATCATTGTCAATGCTCCGCGTTGGGAGATCATTCCTATCGCCGCAAATTAAGGGCCACCTTTGAAGAGTAGAGACGATATGACTCATAATGGTGATCACCGATACACAGCTGAGTCCACAATTGACTTCATTTATGTGTGAGGAATTGATAGAGCTGGGAGGGGGCATGATGTCGTCACTCGAGAATACCGGTAGATTGTTGATAGTGCTTCAGTATATCTTGGAAGTAGGCTTTGAAGTAATGATCAGAAGTCATTCTTTTGTTGGAATATCTTGACGTAATGATCCTTTTGTATTCATAGTCTACTTGATTGATTGATGGAGTCATACGTCTATATAGGTGAAAGAAATGAGATCAAAGCCTGCTACGAGCGTTCGTGGTGTGCTTCTATAACACACCATGCTTGTACGAGGTAGCATTCAGGTAGAGTTTGAAGTTCAGGAAGGACCTGAAATAGTACGGAGGAGTGTTAATTTTGGAAAAGCAGTCGAGATACGCAAAATAGTTGTTCCGTTCTTGTAAAAGCTTGGCACCAAGAGGAGCAACCGCAGTTCTCGAAGCTGCATCTGCATCTGCAGCTGCAGCTTGCAGGGAGTTCAGAAGAGCTTCACTCCGACATCGACAACCAATTTACACGTCTCAACCAATCTTCCCTCTTCCTCAGCTTCCTCACCGCAAAGATGGCCTTCGCCTGGAAAGCTGCCGGTATAACGTATGCAGCATTGCTCGCTCCGCCGCTTTCATCGTACTGATTCTCACAGCTACAACCGATACCTCGCCGTTGCCGCACGAGTGGTTCGTCGTTCACTGAAGGAAGGCCCAAGATTACAAGCCGAGAGACGCGGAGAGATGGACCTAAGATTCGCCAAATGGCAGGTGAGCAGCAGCAGCACCATACGTGTCCTGTGAACCAGGTTCGACTGACGCTGGGACAGAATGGCAAACAAGGAGAAGTTAAAAATCTGAGCGAGGCCAACGCTGCAGCTGCATCGGAGCTGGCAGCACAGGAGGCTAAATCATCATAAATGGGCAAATTCGCAGGGACATTTCCGAAAGTGAAGCCATAGAAGGGGACCGACCATGCCCGCCGTGTATTCCATGCAATTGTAAATCACAATATTACCCATTGAGTCTGGTGCTTTTGCCCAAAAGTTCACATTCAATTTGGTAGCGTAGACGGTCGGAGAACTACTTTTAGCGCACATGACAATCCAAACTTCAGCTTCTGGTCCATCTTCGATATTCAAGCTCCCACCCGTGGGTACCTTTGTGCTGCCTGTAGCTCACTTGCATTGATCAATTCAAATAGTGCTGATGATAACCACGTGTTCTAGACCGCTACATTTCGACCCATGCCACAATAATTGAGGGTGAATCATCTCCGAAGCATCACACCTCCGCAACCACTTTCTCGCATGATCCTGTGAGTCGAGGATATGGTTCAACCTCGTGTGATTCATCCAAATATCCACGTCAAGGATATAACCAAGGCTTTTCAAAATGCGGCGTCGAGTTCGTTTCCGTATTTCGCATAAGTGAGCTTGACTAATCGACCACAGAGTTATCTCCTGGAAAACTCATCAGGGATGGGGAGTTCACCTTGTTCGAGGCTGTTGGTGCTCTCGAGGTCAGTAACATGTGTTTTCAGGGAGAGCATCTCTCGCTGAACCTCATCACAGATTGGTGATCCTAAGATGGACAGCGGCTGCCCCGGCGGAGATTCGGATGATGAGATCTTCGACGCCACCACTCCTCTATCCGCGACCGAGGTGATATGGCTTATGGATGAGCTAATGTATCGTGAGGTTTGATGGCTCAGGTCTATGGAAAATGCTCCGCTGACTGTTTCTAGGTCGCCTGGCATCAAGGTTATCCACTTTCGCAAACCCTGTTCACTTCTGTTCATCTGGAACGACTGCTTTGGCCTGAGCCCAAAAAGCTCTCGGATGCTTGCTTCCATAGAGATGCCTTGGGAGGTATGTCGGACGGTTCTATTATTACCGCAGTGCTTGAACCGTTCTGCTTGGCCCTCATAAAGTGTTGTGATCTTGTCCTCACAATGGTTTCGGGACATCATTATTACGAGGTATGCTTAACGCCTGGATTCAAATTTTGCGACCAGAAATTGACTGCCACTGTCTAGGAAGAAGACTTCGCGACCCAGGTCTTTAACCGACCATTACTTTCGATATCTTCACCGCAAGACGTACTACTCCGTCTTGAGGATGCACGTTATCAACTGCCCAAACTTCGGCTAGATCCACCACTGCGTGATGCGTTGAAGGCTCGTTTAGATGTGCGACACTTCTTTCTGAGCATGCTCCAGAGCTGTGAAAATGGGACGCCACCAGAAGTCAAGTCAAGCGAGGAAGTCATCTCGCTAATCGACTGCATCCAAAATTCATCTAGTCTGGGCACAGCATTCTCCACTGAAGCATTTACACTCAAACTGCAACGTCGATTTGCAAGTAGTGTACCACCACGACCAATGGTTGTTACTCCAAAGGATGAATCATTCCGCTTTTTCAAACAGCTTGTCACCGACGCCACCCGATCTTTCGAAGTGCTCAGCATCACATGTAGTGTGGACTTGCTGGTAGCATACCAAAGTTTCATGTGCCAGGACCCCCAGCCTTCGGTCTATGTGCGGGCGCTTCTCCAATCCTTCCTTGCCATTCAGAATAGCATCCTTGGTCGATATTCCTTGAAACAATTCATCTCCCAAGACCTACAACTTCTGGTCTTACCAAATACCGCACTCGTCACAGAACATTCTGATACGACTCTCACATTGAGCGAGGAGCAGTTGCAGACGTTGTCTGAATTTGAATATTTTATCGGTCGGTATGGTCAGTCCTATCTCAACCTTTTCCGAACTTTTTGCCTCAACCCAAGCCGAGTTCGCCGCACCTTATGCCACGCCGCGCTCGAATGGGACCAGATTCAAGCCGAAGCCGAAGAACTTGACACCACAGTGCATGCTTCTTTTGGAGAATATCCTCAAGAATATCCAGATGCAGATGGCCCTACATTCTCATACTCCATCAGCAGTTGGGTTTATCATTACAAGCTGCTACAGTTGCGAGGCATCATACAGATGGGCTTCCAGCTTTCTGTCTATGCTCCCCATGAGTACTCGGGTATGTATTGGTATTTGTCTTATCTCTCGAGCACTCACATGTCACACCTGGAACGTATCAGCTTCTTCGTGTCAAGTGATCGAAAGCAGGGCAAGAAACAACAAGAAAATGTGCAGGCCAGCTTGCACCAACTTTATCGACAGTTCACCTGGGTAAAGGCCACCGAGGCTCTAGCAAAAGCTTTACACAGGCTTCTGGTAGTGATTCAACGACACGGTCACTTGCAGCAGCCAAGACCGAGCTATTCCTCAGATCATCTCAGATATGAATTGAGAATGCGCCCGTTCCAGCATCTGTCCATCCCAGAGCCACTAGCCCCCGCTGTGGCACGGCAGGCATGTTCTCTGCAAGAGCTGTCCGACATCACTATTCTTGAACAGGCTCTACGATTAAACCAGACAGCCAAGAAGGCGTGGGAAGAAGTTCTTAAAGAGAACTGGAATGCACAACCTGTGTCCACGGACAATACTGGGCATGAGGGAGATCAAATCGCTACCCCAGTGATTGAAAGAGAGTGGACGAAGGAGGTACGCAACTCGATTAAGGCTTGCATCGGCACAGGCATCGCAGTCAGCGCTTTGATGAAGCACTTTCAAGGCGCTGATGCCTCAGGCCAGATTCGAGATGTGAGAATAACTGTTCCAGTAGTGGGTGACCGAGATCGTTGGCATCCAGCATGGGTAGTTCCCAAAGTTGTCGGCTGACCTTTCGAAATAAATGGCTTTTCAATGATAGAACCCCCCACTACTTAGTGGAACAACACAAAAGCTTTCAACATTTTGCACTTTCGCCCTGATATTTTGTCGATGTCTTCATACCTACCTAAGTACGTACCTAAGCCCCCAGCCTTGGGGACATTCATAGATGCGGTGGATCATTACGACCGAAAAGTACCTAGGTAAGACCTTGTGCCAAGCTTTTTATATCCGCAACGGGCTCTTCTTATCGCCGATGTCCATAAATTTTTTGTCCCTCGTTCAAATCTTGTACCAGTAGCTGCCAACTCGGGTTTGCCAACCACCAGCTCTCGAATAAGATGGCTTCTGCATACAAGTCCGCCATGCGCTCAGCCGACCCAGAAGACTCCGATGACAGCAGTACTACCCTCCGCGCTGACTCCTCCGATTCATCCGACCATGAAGAGACTGCGAAAAGGAATGGAAATCTGTCCGACCTTCCGTTGGAATTGAGGAATCGGGTATTGATGTTGACTTCTCGTGGTGTTTCATACAGGTAGGCTGCCCCAGTTACTTGCTTGTCGATAGTGCTCTAACATGCGCCAAGGCACCGGCACCTCTTGACCGACCTCCACGCTCTTCTTCCTCACACCTATAAGGATACCAAGCTCGACACCAAATCGAACAACAATTACAACTCTGCTCTCAATGGATTGGCCGACCTCCATTCCTGCAACTATATCTTCTTCTTGGAAGCTCGTAAACACGGTCAGGATCTATACCTCTGGCTTGCACAGCCACCGAATGGACCCACGATCAAGTTCAACGTCACAAATTTACATACCATGGGCGAATTGGGATTCGGAGGGAATTGTCTGAAGGGAGGAAGAGGGATCGTTGTGTTTGACAAGAGCTTTGACGAGAACCTGGCGGGTCAAGAGCATCTCGCACTTATCCGAGAGATGTTGCGTGGCGTATTCTGTGTTCCTTCGAAGGGGGTGCGAGGGATGAAACCTTTCATTGATCGAGTCATCGGTATCTATGGTCTTGACGGCAAAATTTGGATCCGAGTGTACGAGATCCGTGAGTCTGAGCCCGACAAGACCAGCAACGTGACTGTCGAAGGAGCCGAGGTCTCTCTCGTTGAGATTGGCCCACGTTTCGTCTTGACCCCCGTGGTCATCCTGGAAGGAAGTTTTGGAGGTCCTGTCATTTTCGAAAACAAGCAATTTGTTAGTCCCAACCAGCTGCGTAGAGAGACAAGACTCCGCCACGCTCAGAAATATGCAAGCCGTCGAAGCGAGGCGGAGCATTTCGCTGTCAAGAAGAAGTCTTTGGGCCTCAATACTGGAACAAAGCGGAAGGTATCTGCGATTGGCAACAGTACACTTTTTGGCTGATTGAATCACGTAGGCGGTTTGGTTTCCTGCTTCACATGAGCTCGCTCAGCCTACACTATCGACACTACAGCTTCTACGCGCTTTGCCGCCGACCTTTAAAAGAGATTACGGTGTCATCTGTCTCCTTTTCTGGCGCAGTGTTCGTACAGGAAGCCATACATAATCCAGAGAGAAATTGTGTCGGATCTCGAAAGGTGACGAGGGCCTTCCAAGCAGATAAAATACCACCGCTTAGTAGTGCATACAACCATGCACAAAATGCCAATCATTTTAATTTCTCTTATGTCGCTTGTCAGCGAACAGCAAGGCCGTGTCACGTGGAAGGCTGACGCCAAGCCGTTCACGCTGCTCCGTCGCGTCCCAGCGGTGTGAAAAACAACTTGAATTCCGACATCAAGCTCTTCTCTTTACTCCTCTTCTCTGCTTCCTGTGTTTGACCTCAGACTGCCATGGCTTTCATCCCGCCACCAAACGAGATGGCAAACCTTCATGTGGGCCCCCATTTCCCGGGCGACCCTTCTCAACAACACGAACATGAATCATCTCCCAGGTCTCGCTGCGCGGGAAGCCAGTCACTTCAATATAGCCCCCGTGGCGGGGTGCTGATTTGTTGAAGCCTTCGGTCATCGCAGCTGAAGGCTGCGACCACAATTCAGACCTGAACATATCGGCCCGTGTGCCGATAAGATTTGATAGTATGGCCCAAGTTGATCTGCATTGGTGATCGGTCGGCTGACTCATTTCATAGGAAATGGCGATGCAAGAGCTCGCACCAGAAATACTAGTCCACGTGTTCGAGGCACTTTCCTCAGCTACCGATATCGTCAACCTATCCCTTACCTGTCGATATTTCCACACCCTGCTACCAAGCTCACAAAAACTTGTTCTATTCTACAATGCAATTGATCAAACAATGGGACCGGCAGATGAGATTATCCAACTTTTAACGTCCAATGATAATCAATTGCTACATATCAAAAGAACTCCACCTTTGTCTTATACACTTCTCACACAAATCGCTCAAATTGGCCGGGTTGGGCAACGCTTCGTCAATCTCTACCCTACTATCAAATGGGCCGGTGACCGTAGCGCCAACCGCCGGTCCCTGAACAAGGATGAAGCTCGGAGACTCCGTCGAGCTGTCTATCGTTTCTGGATGTACTCACAAGCTTTTTATAATTCATCTTCCTACCGATCTCTTCGTTCTGAAGTTGCGCTCTACGAGCGACTCCAATTACTGCGGAGCTGGTCCACCTCGGATCTTCACGACTTTGAAGACTTTCGAGGTATTCTTGAACATTTAGTCGCAACAGAGCTTTGCCCCACCGACGGCGATGTCTTCTCACGCCACCCAGAGGAGTCGCGATATGGCATGCACGCCTGGCACCGTTCAGGGCGCCAGGTTGTTGACCTGGGGTCCATGTTTCCAGACACGTTTCACACTCACCGCCGGGAAGATTGCGTTGCAGATAGTAACAAATTGTCGATCCAAGAACTGCGACATAAGCACATGCAAGGTTGGGGATCCGACTTGGACAGTTTCTATTTGGTCCAAGCGTTCCTCAAACTCACACCGGTCCAGTTATTGTGGTTGTTCGACCATGCGGTGTCAAAGGCTGATGTGGAGCAGTATGTTGAGAAGCAGACGAACGACATTTGCTTCCTCGAGAGTGGATCATCTCTCTTCCAAGATTGGGTTACGGTTTTGCATCAGCGCGGTGGTGATGTACAGCAAGTCCGAGAGGCGATCTGGGACGGAGTAGGAGGCATTGCTGTGGATTAGAAAGAACTCGAACTAGCATATGATATTGCAGTGAGAGTGATGGTTTGTCCAGACGGACCGGCAGCAGCACGTTTGTTGGCTCTGACCCTGATATTCAAGTGGTATTTAGAGGGGATATTTGATAATGCTCAATGTCTCCACATTTCTTTGCCTCAACAAAGGAAAGGGCAACCAGACAATTCAGTGATTTTCATTTTGCTCCGATGTATCTTGCTCAGGCAGAAATACCATTGCTTCGCATACGGGCAGTCTGTTTGGCAATTCCATGGTGGTCGGTTGGTATCACTCCACAAATGGGCATACGGCGTCCAGTGTCGATGACCACGCGAGTCAGCGGCTTATATAAAGCACCACAGGGCCGAGTAGATACTCAAAAGGACATTCCAAAAATCGGGTCTGTTGACCCTAACACGAGTACGGAGCACGCTGACACGAGTACGTCGCCTGTCGTGAGGCTTTGACATTGAGCCAATCAACCCCTTGGATCATACGAGCGCCAAGATGGATTTTGTTCCGCTGAGTGGTTTGATCCCTTGTCTGGTCGCTGGTCTCTGACACTACTGTCTCGACCACTCCTCTTTAGTATTCACGTCAACCAACCTCATGTCTGCTTCGGTTTCTACAACATTCTGGCGCGCATTTCCGAACTAGTTTTCCACGAAAGGAAATGAGTCGGCCACACGTCCACAGCAGAGACAAACAATCCTTATTATGGTCGATCCTGGGTCTTCATCGAGCAACCTTACATGAAGCTCGGGAGTACGTCCTTAATGGGACGCCTTATAGTGTAGATGTTCTGATTCCACTGAACCTCATCAGCCTTTCCTCCACTTCTGAATTCTTGCTTATTCATCCCTGTCAGGCTCCAGGCTGAAAGCGAAAGCCTTGATCTGATACTCCAGCACAGATGAGGCCTCCATTCTAACTACACTGTGGCCATAGTTTCTAGCTCAATTTGACCACCCATGGTGTCGACACCGCTGCATCATTGTCTGTACTTGGACTGGAATTGATATTTGAGCTGGAAGCCTGACCACCTAGCACAATCTAGACAGTTGTTCGAAATTAGGAGGCTGGTCTATATTCAACCACCGAATTGCTTGTATAAATCTCATTGCGTCGAAGTCTTGGCTGACGGGAGAACTTCTAATACACCTTCCAACCTAATGGCCTTGACTCGAAAATCCCACGAGAAAGGTATGTATTCAAGAGTACGCCACTGATAGACGTATGTGATCACTAATGAACGCTCTATAGTTCGGACGGGATGTCGAACCTGTAAGGTCAGAAGAGTCAAGTGTGATGAAACAAGACCGACCTGTCTCCGCTGTGCACGGTCAAAGTATATCTGTGAAGGCTATCTATTCTCTTTCTCCGCCTACTGTCCCAGTCCCGAGAGGCATGAATCCTCAGATGAGGCCTCTCAGAAGAAAATCAAGCCTGTCGACTCTCTGTGCTTTTACCGGACCCTGAAGACCCTCGCCGAGCTATCAGAACCCGACTACCGCTCGTATGATTTCTGCCGCCGCTACACGCTGCACAACATGGCCACTCATCATTTCACACGTTTTTGGACTCACACCGTAATATCGGCATCTCATGCGGAGCCGGCAATTCTACATGCTATGTTAGCTCTTTCCGGAGTGTGCAGGGTCTATCAGGAGGGCCAATCAGTTCTGCCCAGTGGAGATCGAACCACCTTCATGATTCCTGTGTGGTCTCATTACGGCAAGGCGCTTCACTTTCTTCAAAATCGGATAATAACGGCCAGCATCGAGGACACTCATATTGTACTCATTGTTTGTTTGGTCTTGCTAACGTTCGATATCATCGAGGGTCGATATCGAGAAGCTCTGGTCCATCTCAACCACGGTCGCCAGATTTTAAAGAGACTTCATGGCATAACTTCGGCGGTTGACACGACAATGTTGAGGTTGATGTTGCCACAACAAGCGTCCACGACTCTCGATGAAATTTCATATTCCTTTGCGTTGATGGATCTGCAGTCGGTCTATTTCGACAGTGAGCTACAATTCAAGCTTGTCGACAACCTGGATATTGGCAGCACGGATCCTCCCAGCATTCCGTCCTCCTTTAATTCCTTTGACGATGCGTGGCGGATGATGCTATTGCTCGACAACGAGGCTTGTCATCTAGCAGCTGTCGTCTGCCAGACAAAATCAGAACAAATTCATGAGAACTCAATGCTGGCGTTGTGGCAAGGAAAGCTGCTTGCTGCACTGAGGCAGTGGAAAGCAGCATTCGACAGTAGCCCACTGCGCACTATACCACGAGCGTCATCGCCTGGTGCTAATGGAGACGAGCGATCAATTTCCCTGCGCATAAGTCATCTCTATCTCACTATTGTTGTCCGGATTAGCTTGTGCCGCCACGACGATATGGTGTTTGACCCGCTCCTGCCTTATTTCTCCTCACTTGTGGCTCTGTGCGAAGATCTAGTCCCCAGATTACCGGCAATTAGTCTCGACTCCCGTGTGATTGAACCTCTCTACACTACCGGATGTCTATGTCGCCACCCTGGCTTGCGACGACGTGCGCTTCAAGCGTTGAGCCTGGCAGGCAGGGAAGGACACTGGGACAGCAAGCTCATATCAATCGTGGTCCGCGAACGAATGGCCCTGGAAGAAAACGAGGCTAACTTCGTGTACAATCCTGACGAGCCCATTCCGGAAGACGTGGAGCTGCTGGCAGAGATCATTCCCAGGCATGCACGCTGGTCCGACACACATGCTGAGTTTCTCTCCGATGATTACAAGAAAGCCGACTTACAGTTCAGACGGAAATCTAGGAGTACTCACAATCCTTCTATGGCTGGTGACGATTGCTATGAAGTCTACAAAACGATTGTTGCTCTCCCCTAGGTCTGGGCAAATTATGCAAGGTTCTGGAACTTCAAGTGTAGGAGCTGGTACGCCAATGATCTTCGGCCGGTAGCAGCCAAAATAAACTGGTGGGGAAATCCAGCAATGTCGCAATGTTAGCTGTTCACCATTATACGCAGTCCAGGATTGTGGAACTGGGGCAACGTTGTATGGAATCATTGATCGTGCCTCCAGCTTGGCAATGGGGCACATATCTTGTGGGACAAACCCCTCTCAATATTCTATCCAATCCTTTGTCATATCTGTGAGCTGCGTTGGCCAAGTCCCTTCCGGAATAGAAGCACTCTGCCTCAGCTTGAACGCGCCATAAAAGGTCTTCAGCCGAGGATGATCCTCCGTCAAGTCCCACCCGAACATATTCTCGGCATACTGCAAGATGGCAAACAAAGCGCAATCGGCCACCGTGACCTGCGCTTCCTCTTCTCTTTCAAATCTCAGGAGCCATGGCGTCCCCTCGGCAGCGTACTCTGCGATCCTCTCAAGACTCTGGTTCGCACGACTCAACAGCCACCTCACCGCCGCAGGAGACTGTTCACCCCCGACTACCGGCGCAAACAGCCTACACCCAAACGCTGGCGCGTACTCGACATCCGTCGTTACGGCATCAATGAGGCCTAGCATCTCCTTAGTCTTCGCGCGATCCTTTGGCGTTCGGCCACGCATTGTCCACAGGCCCTGCACCTCAGCCATGTCCTCTAGGTAGTCGATTATTGCGAGCGATTCACGAAGGGTGAATCCTGTAGCTGGGTGGTGCAGGAGGGGCACCGAGCCAGGTGGTTTCCCGGGTGCGAGAGCTGGGGCACCCGGAGCGGCAATGGTACATTGGATGAGTTCGACTGAGGCATCTTCATTGAAGTTGCGCTCCACAAGGTAAATCACCACACGGCGTGGTGCTGGGCCGCCGTTGAAGACGAATAGTTTGAGATTCATATGTGCGGATTGATATTGTTGAATAATGGTACGGAGACAAAATCTTGTGGGCTCGTTCGATTCTCTGGCTGGCTCACAGCTAGGTATTTATGGTAGAGAATTGGCATATTATTCATGCCAGTAAGCCCGACTGTGCATTCTACTATGGCCTCGGAGACTTGTTGACGGGATATCGGAGACTTCCCTCGCTCTGGATTACTTGTCAGCCTCGTCGGCTATGGCTTCGGGCGTACCATTGGATCGCTGCACGCAATACTTTCCTTCCCCAGGCATATACGACATCTGACATAAGAGGCTGTTCATAAATGTCGGGAAGGCCGCATTACCGTTCCTTTCTCAATTGTAGTAGGAATAAAGCCTGCGTTTTAAGAGATACACTGATCTGATGGCGAAGTAAGGATAGACGAGAACCTGTTTTTCTCGGCGATGTCAGCCTTATTTTTCACCACTTCAGACATGCTTGGTACTTGAAAATATGTTTACTCCTTATTCTACGAAGAAGTCTAAAACATCCACTAAACTCGTGCTGGTCAATTGTGAGCCCTCACTCTGTCTCTGCCGTATTCCCTGGTCGCCAGACAAGCAGGCATCACCTCCTATGTCTCGTAATCTCCAGATCAAATGCACATCCACATCCTGATGATCAGAGAGTGTAAATGAAATCAGGTCTCTTGTCACCACAAACCCAGACTTGCTCCGGAGTCTTGCCCTCGTGCATATTGTCTCTGGCTCCAGACAGTCTCTTGCGGTTCTCGATTCTCAAGAGAACATGCATAGCAATAGTACCGCCCAACAGGCACAAGGTCAACGCCGCGAGGACGACTCCGTGACCAGTGTAGAAATGTGGTGCTTCGGTCTTGAGGTAAATGTTCGATGAGACAATACCATTGAGATTGCCCCAGCCAACCACTATTCCTAGGACGACTCCACGCTTATAGACGCCATCAACGTTGTTGGCAACCCACGCAAGGGTGTTGGGAATGCACGGGTAGATACCCATAGCGCCAAGAAAGGTTCCTGCATACTGGATCTTGGGGTTGGTTGAGCCGATGAGCATGCAAAAGCCAATAATAGCAAGGCAAGATATTCCCATGCTGAAGTATCCTCGGAGACGGCTTCGGTCTGCGAGCCAGCCGATGGTGATAGTCAACACAGCTGCACAGGCATAAGGTGGGACCGAGAGAAGTTGCGCGTGTGTTCCCGTGTAACCCATACCACGTAGAATCGTGGGTAGGAAAAGTGAGAATGCGTACAGAGGGATTAGGCAGCCCATGTAGATATATGCGTAAAGCCAGGTCTTCCAGTCTGTCAGAGCGGCATAAATATGACGTTTGTCGTACTCCTCATGAGTCGAAGCCTGGTTGTCTGCGGCAAGGCGGCGTCGCAAGCGGATTCTATCCTCAGGAGTAAGGAATGTAGCAGTATCTGGCCAGTCGAAAACCATCCACCAACACGCAAGGCCCACGAACACCGTGGCCACTCCCTCTATAATAAAGATCCAGGCCCAGCCAGGTTTTCCACCTATGCCGTCCATCCGTGCGATCGCCGCAGCTAACAAGCCGCCGAAAGATCCTGCAAGAGCAGCGGCTGAGAAAAATGCGGCGGCACGAACACCGATTTCGCTGCGCTTATACCAGCAGCTGAGATAGTAGTTAACGCCTAGATTCTAGATTAGTCTCTTTCAGCGAGTGGCCTTTTAGAAGGCATCTTACCAGGAAACAAGCCAGCTTCAGCAAGTCCTAGGAAGAAGCGGCAGGCCAGTAGACCGGAGTAATTGGTAACCAAACCCATCAATGCCATAATGACGCCCCAAGAAAGTATGATACCAGTGAAGAAATAGCGAGGAGTAAGTCGTTTAAGCATGACGTTCGTCAATGGCTCAGCAAGAGCGTAGCTGATCTGGAAGCCAAGCATTAGCTAAGGGACACAATACATATCTCGACAAAAAGAACACTTACAAAGAAAATGGTCAATGAGTTGTTGTAATCGTGTCCAACCATCTCGAGATCTGTCTCAAGTCCTGCAAGACGTGCATTGCCGATATTTGTACGGTCCAAGAAGCTCAACAAATACAGTAAACATAGCCATGGTATAAGCCAGAGATCGACCTTCCACATCAGCTTGCGATCCTGTGTCCATAGTTAGAATCATTGTGGTTGACGGCGAAGACTTGTTCTTGTGACTCACGATGGCAGCTCTCTCCTCATCACTCTTGCCGGCATCGGGATCTTCCAAAGCATTGATATCCTCAGATCTCTCGATGAAAACATCACCAGGCTTTTCAACCTTGAGGCCGTTCTCCACAGAATTGGATCGCGAAGCAGCCATATTTGTAGAGTCGGGATTTCAATTTATCCACTTCTGTTCTTGTTTAACAAGCAGTTGTCTTTACTCGAGAATGATGAGCATCGATCTAAACCCTGGGGATATATGAGTCTCTTTATACAAGATCCATTCGAAGTTTTATGAAGTATAACACTGATTATGATGAACCCGCCGAAATGTAGTTGCCTTAGCCGATCGGTCGGCTATGGTAAAGTGGGTCTGATTGGTGACCTTCGCCAGTAAGGAATGAGCACGGGGTCCCCAATGCGGGCACTGTAAGACCATGGTTGTTTGAATAGAGCCTTGCTTCCTTTGCTCCGGCCAGGCTCAGATATGGCACAGTCTTTATATGATTGCTTCACTTATATAAATTCCCAACTTTAGGCTCAACTGCGCCGCGCTGTATGAGATAGAAAGTGGTACGTTTCGAAGGGTTGGACAGGCACAGGAAGAACACTGGCAATGCATGTTTTGGGGCCTAGACTTCGTTGAAGGTTGTTCTAGTGTTTCCAAACTGTGTTCTGGAAAACGGGAAAAAGGACCAATGGCTGCCAAAGGCGTTAACGCCATGTCCTGACCAAGCGTGCCACAAGGTGACATAGCCCATCAGTGAGCTGAATGTGTGGTCTGATAGAGGATTTGACTCCGTTTTTGGACGTCCTTGGCAAGTCCTCTCGGAGTCCATCGGGTGGGAGCCCCGGGATTTCAAAGTTTGCCCCGTGGTGTGCCTGGCACCCCGTGGGCACTTGGCCTCCTACTTCGAATACCTAAGGTAGTACTGGTACTTCGTCCGTAATTTCAGCAGCCGAAATTTAGTTCCGTGGAATTTTGAATTTCGAAGCATGTGAATGAGTCTAATGGTAGCTGTGGGTCCCCCGTAATACGATTTCAAGGCTTTACTACCATCCCGATGCTCTGGCATCGTTCCGAAGATCTATCACGAATGGGTCTTTCGACGAACCTCATCCAGACAAGTGATTCGATAGAACCATACCAAGTAAAACAATGCTCCCATCTTTCATCGACATGGACCAGCTTGCCCAGAAAGAGTACCTAGGAAATACCACCTTCACTTCTCCATATGGACAAATCGAGCACAAAGCTGCTACACAGGTAACGTTCCAAGCATGTAAATTCTATGGCCAACACGGTACATATCATTGGTTGGAGTGGGAGATGTTTAGTTTCGAATTGCGTCCACACGCTGGTTAGCCAGATAAGTCCCAATGGCTCCTTGGTGACCCCGTTCACGCGGAGCTTTCCCCTGGATTGCCGTTCGCCTTTGGGATGGCGAATGGATAGCCTATAGTTAAACTATGTTACCGCATGCTTTTCGATCAGTTCCTTCGCATACTAGGAAACAGTGGGAATTTGCAAACATACTCGGGACTCCTCGACCAGTGGCGTCGGCACCGTAGCTGATTGTGAAGGGTCCTTATCATGATGCAAAGCAAACACCCGGCAGGGACGCACTGCAGACCCTCATTGGTCTCATTTCGTGGCCAATCTCTCGGGACGAGGCATTTCTGGCCTAGGTCCTCAACAGAACTTATATCTGGCTAGGACACCGCTCGTGGCTGAGAGACGTCTACCAACTAAACATCTTTGTCGCAGACCTCAATACTCACTCCGTTGATATTCTTCGACATCATTGCATCGATCGAGACCACGACAACTGATCGCATTGCTGCTGCGATGCACCACGGGCAAGTACCAGGTGTAGCTTCTGACGACAAGTCCAAGACTCTGAACAGAACCATGGTGCAAGTGTGACACCATGGAGTTCAATCCTCGGCCCAAAGTTGTCAAGGGTGCACTGCGACACTCAGTTGCTGATGCGCTCGAAGATTGAGGGCATTATGGTGCAAACCTTGAGCAGGTGATCATTCGCTGGTGAGGCTTGTAATACCACGCCAGGTCGAGATACATTTGAAATCCAGATTCTCGATGTTTATTGTTAGTCACAGAGCCTTGTTGGGTTCAGCCTGCAGCAGTCCCTGCCCGTGCACGCTTCCTATACACCGAGGACCATGATCTCTTTGCCCAGTCCTTGAGAATTTCACGGATACCCCATGACATATCCGATGCCACACTTGGCCGTCTGGCAGGCTTGCCCTTCAAAAACTGGGCGCATTCCGTCCAGCTGGTGATGGTGTATATGATCGAGTTGCCTAGTCCGTGAAAAGGAATGCAAATGGCAGAGGCGAGGTATAGGCTATATATCTGGTTGTTGGGGGCAATAAAAGTGTTATATACACGGTTAACACTGATCGGAACCCATGTTATAAGGAGGACAATTGTGTACAGGAATGCAAATTGGGCATACTTCCAATGTACAGCGTCAAACCGAGAGGGAGTCCTTCGCAGCGGGGTTTGACTTGTCGTGGAGAGGGTACGTTCCCGACCGCTTCCCGGGGCAATCTGGTTTGACGAAGAACGAGATATTGACAGCTCACGAGAATAAGTTGGTGCCAGAGGTTGCAAATCTTTCGAATTCGGATCATCCGAGAAATCTGGTTCATGGAAAACAACCTGTGAAGGGCGCTCCTGCTCCGAAGAGTTGGAATCGAAAGTTCCATTCGGTCGGTAGCCCTCGTCATAATTGTGTTCACCACTTATTCGTTGATGAAGGGGGTTTTGGACTTTGACAGCCTTCAGCCTCTGCCGGACTCGGAGTATGCTCTTGCCACTAAGGGCAAAAAGTGATAGTGATGTAAGAATCGAAATCCTTGAATAGTCAGCAGTTTCGATCAGTAAAGATTGGGCGAAGACAGTTACCAAATAGGTATGTAAAATGCAGCAAGACGAAGGATGCCTGACTCTCGAGAAATCCAACACCATGTTGTTGCATCACCATAGACCGTGCGACCGTTGGGTCGCCAAAGTAAGAATGTCAAAGCGGAAGGAAATGGGAGAAAGAAGGCAAGTCCCATTCCTAAAAGATCTGTTTTCCTGAGCTCCCTCAACGTTCGTTTCCTACATATCGTCAAGTAGACATTGAGCGCCATGACAAGGACCTTGGGTAGAATGTTAACGGCGAAGCCTTTGGGATGTGAAGTGGCTATCGTACTAGTAAAGGATCCGTCATCACAAACCAAGTGATGAAGAAGCCCTGTGCTTGGCAAAATGCTGTATTCCTCCCAGCATTCACTGGGTGACGACCCCATGCATACGCAATACAAGCAAGACTGTTGGTGATTGAGATGCAGAAACTGAATCGATTGACTGGTTTTCGTAGGGGAGTATATGCGATATAACTGATCATCGTCCAGGCAGACCCTGCCAGAGACAGACATGCCGACACCCTAGCGGCGACATCAAGACGATCTAGTTGCGCCTGGCTGAAAGATCTCTGTGCCGACATAACATCGTGGGAGCCTCAATCATGAGGCTGCCGGAACTGGCGGGTTAAGATCTCGCCCCGGTAACCCGGAAGGTTGATATTGGATCTTGGGACAACTAAAAAAATGCACAGAGCCTAGGCTCCAGATTGAGATGACTTCAATCAGGTTTGAAAGGGAAGATGGAAAACGGCGATCAAGATAGACGTTGAAGGGAACGGTAGGTGACCATGGTCGAATTGGAGAGGTCGAGAAAATGAGGAAGAGCTGAGCTGTCATCGACATGGTCTGGGCATTACGCGAGAACCATGGGATCGGAAACTACGGGGAAGCGAGGGCTGGAGCTGGACAGACTTGGGAGGATTTTACGAGTCGGGAAAATCCTGGGGATCTGGGCAACTTTGTGATTTTGTGTGGGAAAAGTCAACCCAAATCAACGCCCCTACAAGTCCCTCGCACCAAGCTGATCTGGGAACAGTACCAAGTAGTGGATGAAAGCCTGGAGATTGAATGGTTGAGATACGAGCTCCCCACCCCATAGCGCTCGGAAAGGACAACGCCCACGTCCAGGACGGCGGCAAGGGAGATGCCGTCACGTGGGAGGATAAAGGTCTCTGTGATCTGACGTAGAAAACTCGGGAGGGCTACGGCGGAGGGTTCAGCGCAGGTTGTCCCGATGAAACGTCGAGTTGAGGATGGGACGCCTGATATCCTGCTCCACATGGGGCGGATTGGTGAGCGTCCAGACTACTGTTTGATTGCCATTTTGTGTTACTACTGTTACACTTTAAGTGCGCTGAGCGACTACTGATGGTCTTGCGTCTTGAGCGTCTGAGGCGAATTCGAAGCCACCACCAGCCTTGCCACATATTCAATAAGGGATAAGTGCAACTGTAGAGGAGTTGGACTATATACATCCTAATCAAACCGCTTGTGCTCGTGATTCCAGAGATTGCAACGTCTAACTCGCTCTCAACCATAGGGAGCACAACTACTAGATGGGTGGACAGGAATCGAATTGGTTGGAAACAAAAACCTCGTGAATAGCCTGGCTGCTTGGCCCAAACTGCAATCTAAGGGACTCGCACCCTCGTTTAGCGATACTTTTTTGGTGCAGAGCTAATCTCCATGAAGCTGCCTATGACGCACCAGCCTTCAAAGGCCGAACCATGAAACTTGCAGCAGCACTCCTTTTGTCTTGAACCAATTCTGGACCCCAACTTGGCGTTGGAATCAAAGTCTTCCTGGAGTAACAAAATTCCTCTTACTTAAGCATCCTCCCTCAGCCCTACCACCCAGCCTACTGTGCGAGCTTTCAATCCATTACGTATGCCCGACGCATTTCATATCGTGCTGGCTTAAAGAGAAGCATGTCTAGGCATGTCAGGCTACGCGGATAGTGTCCACGTCGAGAAAGATGACCCAAATGAGAAGAGTGGTGGAGATATCTCTGTGAACTGGTCGCAACTGGCATCACTGGCGCGATGGTGGAACCTCTCGTTGATCGCCCACGGTAAGCTTGCCTTTTGTAAGGCGCGACATCGCAGCCAACTCGGTTACTCGAGAGATTGTGTAAAGCTGACATCGATTCATGTTCCCAGTCCTCATCCTCGGTGGTTCGATGGCTATGGTTGGGTATGACATGTCTATTGTTGGTCCATTATTATCTCTTCCGATGTTTGCAGAGAAGTATCAAGGAAATTCTGGACCCTTGGCCGTATGTCGCTACCTTGTGTATTCTCGGAACCACATGCTCAAACTGTCACAGACAAAGAACCTCAACCTTATCGTGACAGTCCCAATCATAGGGGCGATCATCGCAAGTGTCTCTGCGCCACCAATGCAGAAAGCTATAGGACGAAAGAAGACGCTTCTATGGGCACAATTTTGTGTTTGCCTACCAAGTGCTCTACTTCAGTTATTTGCGCCAAATATAGGAGCACTGGTTGCTGGTCGCCTGCTCCACTATGTTGGACTGGGCTTCATATCCAACACCGGACCATTATACCTATCGGAAATAGCGCCTGCCCATGTCCGTGGTCGCATTGTGGGCATCTGTTCTCTGATGTTCATGGCAGCTGGGATTCTGGGCAGTACAGTCGTTTGGATCTGTGAGAAGCTCGACACGGATCTCGAGTTTCAAATCCCTCTTGGGGTCCAGGCTTGTCTCAATGCATTTTTTGGCCTGTTGTCGTTCTTCCTTCTCGAATCGCCACAATGGCACGCCTTACGAGCCGAGTACGATATCGCCGAGTTCATCCTGTACCAAATTCGCGGCACGAATACGCGTCTCGCCGTCGCAGAGGTTGATGACTACCGCAGAGCGTTTACAAAAGTGGCAGCTAGCCCTTCCTCTGGGGGATTCTTTGAAATCCTCTCACGCACCAACATCAAACGGACACTAATTAGTGGGGCTTTCATGAATTTCGAACAAGTCTCGGGACTAATTATGGTTGGAACATTCGCAACGGTGATCTTAACCCAGGCTGGGGTGGGCGATGCCTTCAAAGTTAATATCTTCATCAATTGTCTTATGTTTGTTGGCCAAATCGTCGGACCATATCTTGTCGATACCCTGGGACGGCGTCCGGTGGCATTGATATTCCTCCCTATTATTGCAGGTCTCAATATCACGGCCGCCAGCCTAGCTGTGGCCGGTTTGGAAAAGGGATCCGGCCGCTCAAGGGCTATAGCCGGGGTTTTCTTGTGCCTTGGTTTCTTCGTCACAATTGGCTATGGATCGTTGAGTTGGTTGATTCAAACCGAGGTTGCTGTGCTTCACCTAAGGGAGAAATCCGTTGGGTGGAGTCAGTTCTGGTCTTACATCACTGCGATCGTGATTAGTTTTGCAGTGCCTCGACTGGCCAACGCTGACGCATTGAATCTCGGGGCGCGAGTCGCGTATATCTTCGCAGGCACAAACCTTGTGGCGTTGGTATTCACTTACTTCTTTCTCCCTGAGACGAAGGGCAAAACCTTTCTAGACATTCAAGCCATGTACGACACTGACAAGGGCGGTGGACATGGCCCGACAATGCCAGACTTGGCCGCGAGTACGTCGGCTTCACAGTATAGTGATACTGCGAAGAGATGACACAGATGCGATCATACTAGTAATATAATTGATATATTCGTGGCCATGATCGCAGTTACTGGCAGTAATCGCGCTGGATATTGAAAAATGCGTGTGTATCTTACAAGGCCAATGTCTCAAGTTCCAACTTATGATCGTGTTCCAGAACTACTGTACTCAACCCCAAGCACTAGTAATAAGATCAAGTGTCTCAGTTGAAGGATACTTTCCCGACGACTCACAGTCCAAACATTTCGTCATTTAGACAGCGATAGTCTTCTTCTCCTTTCTAGTACTTTGCTCTGTGTCGTTATCCTTGATATTCACATCTGAAACTTCATTTCCTGCCCCTGTCTCATCATCTCCATCCGCAACGTGCACTGATCTTCTGTCTGGTGCGCCGAGACCACCTGTCCATTTTTCAATATCCACAAAATGTGCTTCGCCCAGCTCCTCTTTCACTACCAAGACCATGTCATCAATTGCATTTAGCAAGCCGACCATGGATGATAGTACGACACAATATTTTCTGAATCCCTCGTTCTTGGTCTCGAGCATTTGCCTCTTGATGGGTCCTAGGACGCTGTTGATATGCGTGGTGCTCTCTTCTCCAGTCTCGTGATTGATATTGTCCATGGATTCGACTGTATTAGAGTTCTGCCCGATATGTTCCTCTGCGTGCGGATGATAGAAAGTTTCGACGCGACCACGGAACGCCCTCACTGTCAGTGGCGCTGGCAGTACATGTGGAAGTGCATTTCCTGTTTCAAGACTGTGCGACAACAAACTCAAGACCCCCATGAAATCACCAACAAATTGTTCCCCAAAAGCGCCGCTGAGTAGAAAAAATCGCCGCTTGAACTCTGGTGGGAGTTGTGAAAGGTAGTAGAACAATTGGAAGAGATTGAAATTTATGTTAGTGGTGAGTAGTGTGATTTTGCCGAGACCTTCAGCTGTAAAATCCGTAGAAGAGAATTCGAACTTGAGCAACTGGATAGGACCAAGAATTGAAGAGAGCAGGTCGGCCGTATCAATCGTACTTTTCTCGACTGTGGTCATAAAACCTGTCTTACCGAGCGGATGGACATTGCTTTGTCCTACGGTGTCGTTTTCATGTTCGACATGGGTAGCATGGGTGACAAGTAATGCATATCGATCCTGGAAGCTCGAAAGTGTTCGCGACAAAACCCGTCTGTAGTGGCGACCTGCATTTGGTGGGCGAGGAAAGTAGGTCACAACTGCGGACGCAGTGAAGCCAACCAAGACGAGAACAATCCGTCTCCAGAATACGGAGTAGCCCACTCCTGGATTGCCGTATGATGGGATGTGTGTGTCCACCCAGCTGTAGGCGGCGGTCAGGTAGAGGGTTGCTCCAGTGATGATGAAGGCTTGCATGAACGCCGGAGAGGCAAACAGTCGAAGCCACATCAGAACAATGATGAAAGGCACAAAAATGGCAGCCATTCCATAGCTATTCCCTGGCCCATTTCCGGCACCGATATACCAAACAACCATTCCGAAAATTCCTCCTATGACAGTACCTCCGATTCGAAGGATGAGACCAAATGTGAAGTCGGCAGCATAAGGCACAAGACCTAACTGGGCCATGATCAACGCCCAAAGACCTTTCTCCCTATAATAAAACCCTGAACTTGAGGGAATTGCAGCAGGAATGGCGACAGCGATGGTTGCGATGACCATTCGAAGTGCGAACATTCCAGCAGTGCTCGAAATCCAATGAGTAGAAGCCAGCACGAAACGTCCAAGTGGACTTCGAGTTTTGCCACGATGAAGATGGATGGAGGCAAGCTGTTCGGAGGCATTAGGCAGTTGGGACTGTGAATCCTTCTCACCGCTTGCTGCTTTATTCTTCCGGTGGCGATGGCGAGGTCGTGATCTGGATTCTTCTTTCTCCATTTCTAGTTCTGGACTTGTCGGCGTGATCTGCGGCGTGGGCTGTCGACCCGAAACCCATGAGCCAAAGTGGCGTAGTCCAACAGGAAGCCACAGCCTCTGTGTCTTACGCTGTCCTTCCAATGCGACGAATTGAGCTAATAGCTGCGTCACTGATCGAGCAAAGATTGTGAACCGTTCCTCAAAGATCAGACCTAGTACGACACCTCGCAGTGGTACCGCACCAAGACTCGGGGAAGGCGCAAGATTACCATTGACATCGAAAAGGTGAGTATGGTGGTCAAGGATTCGTGGTGTTGTGGTCGCAACAAACGTCTCACACTCTCTGCGTAAATCCACGAGAAGTTTCTCGTGGCGCTGTAGCATTTCACTGAGCGCTTCCTCGGATGGGCGCCCATACCACTTTTTCTCATTTACCACACTCAAAGTTTCAATCATGGCTTGAATGGCTTCATTGCATTTCCTTAGGAGGGGAGTGGAAGATTCATGTAATGCAGACATGCTCTTTGTGATCAGATCCTCCGTTTCGGCATTCCGAAACAATTGCGCAAAATCAAGCTGCTGTGCAATCTGGTGTCGACCAAATTTGGGCTGCATTTCCGATACTTTTCCTAGCTTCATTGCTTCACTTCTCTCTTGAAGCTGTGCTAGTCGCTCTGTAGACTGGGATCTACTGATCTGTGCCTCGAGAAGGCCAATCCAGGTTATGAAAACAAACCGGAGTGGCTTCTTCAACTCACCAATGTCCTGAGAATTCCAACGACACACAGATACGTCAAGCGGGAGGAAGCCCATTCGAGCCTCCAAGGCCCTGAAGCTTGCCACACCTTGAGCCTTGGCCGTCTTCAGTCTCTGGCGGCTCAACGGGCGTGCACCAGTGTCGAGGCTTATCCTGCAAGCGTCGACAAACTCGATCATAGGGGAGAGAATCTGCTTGATATTGTTCAGGACAATATGTGAGGTTGATTCTGGGAAGATGAGGATGTTACAAAGTGCTCCAATCCCAATAGCAGTAGCGGCAGGCTTGATCAACACTAGGGGTATTTTTCCGGAGAACGAAGGTAGTATCGGCCCGGTTGTGAGGAAAATATCGCTAATGATGGTGCCAAATATCTGAACCAGGGTGAACTTGGGGTTCGCCACGCGCATACGTGCCTGTGAGTTGTGAGCAGCTGGCGATTGGAGTTCGACCATGTTATCTTACCAAAGCGTATATCAGTACACAGATCATGCAATAGTAGACTGCCGTAACTCTTGCATCAAGCATGAATCCCTCAAAGATTAGGACTTGCGCATAAGTAGTTTGGCCGGAAAGCTGGCCAACGTTGGTCGTGTTCTGGGTTGCAGCTCTTTGGAGCTCGGCCAGTCGAGCATTGGTGTCTGCTTGTGGACGAGCAACAAGAGCCGCTTTCATGGTAAGGACGCCCCAGCCCCAGCCAAGGCCCATACCGAGAATAACAGTGAGTCCCATGAGCAGTTGAATGAAGACGATACCAGAAGGCGGAGCGATGAAAAGCACGATGCTAAAAGGGTATGCT
>NW_027042530.1:0-67126 GCF_035927105.1 Exophiala bonariae | reverse complement strand
GAAGTTGGGGGATTGAATATTTTATAGCCAATATCGAATGCACAAAAAGAGCGATTTAATGGCTTTGAATTGGGGGATAATGTGGAAGCTTCGTAGCCCCGGGGGGATTTCCTTAGTGTATACTTCGTCAACCTCGAGTCACTCTTGGCATTCGACTAAACTCCAGCAGGCACAAAACAAAAAATAGTAGTACGGTCGCCGAAATGAATTCTGGCGCAAATCACCCATTTCGAACATACACTTCTCCGTTGTGTGCGCCCTCACCATGCTTAACCAGTCTTTGAACACGGATCCAGGTCGTTGTATCCATAGTCAGGACATGATCGGCGGCTTCTTAGGGACGCTACAGATTCTCGTTGAACTCGCACTGTGCAGCTATGCTGAGATAACAAATGGATCACTAAATCGCCGATATTCTTCGGCTTACCTTTCGCGCTTCCAAGCAGATCGTCGATCTAAAGCTTGTCATGATCGACGTGATCTCAACCTAACCATTCCTGTCCACGACCTAAGGCGTGTATTCGCCATAACCACCAAATCATGGCGGTTGAGAAGCGAGACAGCACCCGGGTACAGGCCCTGAGCTAGAGACACTGAGCCTTGTGATTAGCTTGTACCCCATTAGCCAGGACAAATGACATGGTATCTGACACAGGCAGATATGTACCAATTCTTATGATCACTTAAATTGTGTTGAACTACACTTGCCTCAAGAGGTTGAGCGTAATATACCTTATGGCCAACTTAGACCTGCAAGAGCTACTTGAAGCATTTGTGATCAAGTTTGATCATTTCATGTTGCCCCACGTGCACACCAACGCAAGAAGCCGGAAGGAGGATTTGCCCTCAATTGCCGGAGTGGCGGCGGTGGTGGGAGTGAGGAGCCTTTAGCCTGTGCCGCGACTTGGGCCCTTGTGGGATTCTGGCCGTTTTGAGGCTTACGTCATCTCGATTTTAGGAGATCTATGGTATAAGAGTCTTCGAAGTATATTCTCTGTTTAGAGGAGCATAGAGTCTAGGTCTTGCTTTGAGTGGCTCCTCCAGGGGAGTCCTACCGGTGCAAACACGCGAACGACGAGCACCGTTATGTCGAGTGTCCAGTAAGGTGTTGCCGTCAGGAATGGAAACGCTGCCAAGTGACGGGGCGGTGCGATGGCGTTCATTATCGGAGTTGCAAGAAGTGCGCAGTGCACTCACTGGATGGAAGATCCAAGCACGATCCAAAAACGACTATCAGAAAGTAAATGAAAAGGACATGAGCCCGAATATCAATCCTATCAGATACATCGCTTCTTTGCTGCAGCACGCCGCCTTCGCTGAGCCATGACTTCCTGGCTCCTGTGCACCGCCGGTAGCTCCTGAGGCCATGGTCTGCGTGGCAGCGGCGGCATTTTTCGCGTTGAACGGCGCCATTGTGATGGTTGACGTGTACCCTGCGTTAGAGATGGTCAAAGGGTAGGTCTGAGCGCCGGGAAAGGCCGTAAGGGTGCCGATGTCGCTCAGCGGCTTATCCATGGTGACGTTCGGCGGCGGTGCCGCGAGGTCGTAGAACTCGGTGCCGGCCCAGAGGTCCAATCCAAACGTCAGTGTGCACATGTCGCTGTTCAGGATCGGCGAGCAATTGAAGCCCAAGGCCCGTGGCCCACTTTGGATGCTGTTGGACACGACTTTCGGAAAGTCCAGGATGGAGAGGTCGGAGCCAGGGCACGTATTTATCACAGACGATGGGTTGCGTGCAGACTCGCAGCAGCTGCAATAGTCACTCGAGTGATCGTCTGGTCCGGTGGTGCCAGCGGCGACTTGAATGCATGTGGTGTCTTCGGCGTAGATGTACGTCATGTTGCCATATGCTTCGATGAGGTTGCATGCTAATGTCAAAACAGCTCTATTAGCAACGTATGCACAAACACAACGGGAAAGCAAGTGCCGATACTAGTATACCATGATGTGGGACTCAAATTCGGCGCCTGTGCGTCCGATCGAACGACTATTGCCTGTGTTTATTCTTGCTCGGCGCGTGAGGCAGTGTCTGAGACATCTGTCAAACAAGGATGCTACTCACAGCCTTGGACAAAGTTCATTGATGATGTAATTTCGCATGGTAAATGGAAAGAGGGCAATGTGTCAAGTGCACGATCAGGGGTTGGAAAAGGCCACCAGGTAGCTTGAAAATACTTACAGCAGGCACCAGGAGCCTCGGTCGAGGCCGGCATGAAGGGCACAGTGAAAGGGCCGAGTCCTTCAGCTTGATCGAAGTATTGCTATGCCATAGGTTAGTGGGAGTGTATTCTGTACGTGGCTCGATGTTAGCTCGTTCTCCCGCTTGAATTGAACAGCTTCTCTGAAGCCGGAGTGGCTGGGTACGTACCACATCAGTGATGAGACTCCCGTTCTCAGGAATATATGTCTCCGCCCTCACTGCGAGCAAGAGAGAGCAGACATGAACTGCCTTGGGTATGGACGACCACATGTTGATGCAAAGGTTATCCTATCGACGATGCAGAGTGGCTAGGGGGAGCGTTTGCTGGTTGTGTTCTCAAGGAGTAGGAGAAGCAGATGGCTCGGCGGCCTATTTATCGTCATTCTGAAGGCTGGTAGGCATAACTTTTCAGACTTGCACAATGCATCCAGGCAAGCTTGTTGGGGAAAAAACGAAGATCAGGGAGGAATCTACTCGGGCCCCACAATTAAAAATTGAAACAATCCTGTTGATCAATGTATTATAATTATCAATTCGTTCTGTATCGTCAGGTCTGAGAAAGGCATTGAAAGAGGCATTAGAAGACGTCGGCTTCGTCACAAAACCCCTGGTAATTGGCTACTAAATAAAGCCGCCTCCCATGTGTTCGGGATCGTGTGTTCGGGATCGCGTCCAAATTACCCTCAATGTTCCGTATGTGAAGTGGAGTTTAATTGGGGCTAGAACTATTGAGAAGTGGGCTACACCAGTACGGTCTGGCACTTCGCCATGGAGTGCGACGCTTAAGTGCGTAGATACGTTGTATTTTTTCTCCGGCCTGGAGTCATTGATCTTGCGGTGGATCGCAGAATTTCACATCGAGATCCAGCACATATATCTCATCACTCATATGAGCCTTAAGTGTTTTATGCCCTTGTGCACAGCGCACGGGGATGACACCTAGAGAGACCATTCTCCCGGCAGTCTGTTTGATTACGCAAGCTTTATCTTGGTGGCCCCAAATTGATGTTTCGGAATGATTAAATTGTTGATTATGCAACTGCAGAAGTCATATGACTGAGAGCTGCGTAGGAATGGAGAGTAGAGTTCGCTAACAGCAGTAGTCTGGAATTAGGCATAGGCCTCATAGACATTAACATGCTCGAGATCCGTGACTCACCGGCAGGTTCAGTGGACATGGCTGCCGTTAAGAGCTACTAGTCCGTGATAATAACAAAAAGATTATACTAGCATTACAATTTTCATTACAAGTTTTGAAACCGTCCTCATTCGTCCACATGGTATATGCCAGCGGTCCTCGGGTTATTGTTGCTGCCACATTTAAGTTTGAGGTACATGAAGCGCACACTTAACGTCAAGCTATGACGGTCCAGGTGATTGTGCTGGGTGCTCTGAAACAACCAACAACGTCTGCCGGAGGTACTTCTTGTCCCGTCTTTGACCATTTTTGATTGGCTCTGTCCAAATTAAGTTTCCAAGCATTATCAAGGAGTTCGGAGTACGAAAAGTGACGTAACTAAACAGACGTACTACTACAAATCGACTAGATCGTAGATCACCCAACCCTTTCGAGCCAATGAACGAGTGAACATGCCAAATCAAGAATGCCGTAACTACATAGGCGAACTACCACAAATCGCTTGGATTGTATGTAGATCAGCCCACCAGTTCCGGCTAATGCACATTCTAAATCTATAACAAGTAATCATAGCCGTCTCCAACTATCAGACCTTGTCTCCTTTTGGTATATAGCCGTCTCAAACTAGCAGACCTTGTCTCCTTTTGGTATATAGCCGTCTCCAACTATCAGACCTTGTCTCCTAATGATATACAGCCGCACCGGACTTCTGCCTCCCTTCTACCAAGATTAGCATTGTCCCGAAATGGGAAGCGTTACATACTTCATCGTCAGTTCTGACAGCCTACGGAGGGGCGTGCTTCAGCCTAGACCAATATCGTTGATCGTGGGCTTCTCCTCGGCTGATAATGTTGATTTCGGGCCCGAGGGTACAACAGCAGTTGTTCACGTCTGGACACGGTATGCGTTGCGTAAGACCAGTGGAGATATGCGGATGATAATTTAAGCACTTTGGTATAACGTTAATGATAATGAGAGAAAGGCTCACATCCAAAAACCACAAGAGTGGACACTCCCCTGTCGACACTGCTTGACACTCCGCACTACAATCCAGGCAATTTCCGGTTCCGGGGTTCTCATGTATTGTTGTCGATCACCATCTGTGATTATATCATGGCTTTGTGCAACACCTTTCACAGCACAATGAAAACGGTGCTGATTCGCCATAGCCACAGCTCGGGAGTTCTTCTGTAAAGGTCGTGGAGTCTACAAAGGAAGCTGTTCCGTGTCAAATGTATATGCGCTAAATCATTTATGTCAAAGACAAAGTGCTCAATGATTTGCGGTTGACCTCAGAAGATGCTGCTGGGATGCATCGTGGAAAGTGCATGGTTAAATCCGGATATGAAACGGCTCAACATGCCCTTCCTGACTTGTAAGACAAGCCATGGTGTACTTACACATCGTTTCCTTCACCCATCAGTGTCTCTCTCAATGTCTCATTCAATTTCAGTATCAGCTCTACAGTCCCAGAATCCAACAACTGGTGATGAGATAAGAGCCAGCGTCTCATCGGCTCACCTGCACTCGCCTTCTCTAGCACCAGCCCAGGCCCCACAACCTCGGGAAGATTGAATCGCGCATAGCGGAAGAGATAGACTCCAAGCCTTGGAACAAAAAATGTGTACGGACATACCACTCACCGCATTACGATATGTATCAAGTTGTACAAATTCTGAAGACCATGCGGCTAAAGGACATTCTGTCAACTTCGCCGCCCGTCCTTCGGACTTCTATGATGTATCACAAATAGCTATGCGCAATTCCAGCTTAGCATGCGCCGGGGAGAGTGGATTCTCAAAATTGGACGAGATACGCATGACCAGTCCGCCCTTTCCTTGTTCGGAGCATGGCTGTGACGCTCGATTGTTCAGTAGTTTGACTAATTTTCGGCGGCATCAGCGGGAACAGCAAGGCCTTGGCAAAAGATGGATCTGCTCATATTGTAGCAGGAGCTTCAAGCGTTCTTCAGCATGCATGCGTCACATCGACGAGATGACTTGTCGTAAGAAACGTCCCGACTGCTACGAAAACTTGGGTTTAGAAGTCATGTATTGAAAGTACAGACAAACGGTGTGGTATATTTACAGGAGCTGTATCTGACAATACATTCGATTAGGACAGATAATAGATGGAAACCAATAACAGAAGTATCCTTATCTAGAGTGTCATTCGCTGGCAGGAGTCTCGATATATTGATATTGGTTTGTCCGGTCAATGCCACAGATGCTTGTAGTGGACAGGGGCGTGATTTTCGTGCTACTGGTCGTATCCTCATCCATGTCAAATATGAAAAGAACGATATTGAAAACGGTAGCCTTGTATTTGATTGTCCATGGAAAGTTTCAACCCTTGTGAGGAGAGATATCAAATGTCATAGGATCTTGATTACAAGCAACAAAAAACACAAAGAGCAATTCAACGGATGGGAAGTAGCCCCCCGGCACATTGAAGAAAGAGTCGTTCAGATCCAGCATATTCATGGAAGGGAACTCGAATTCCATGTAGCACTTGTCTGTCTGCTGGGCCATATGAATGTCCCTATCACGGTGCAGCATCACTGAACCACTGATATCAGCAGCACTGACATTTGCAAAACATTGGCCATTCTCGATTGAGAAACCTAATCTTCATCCAATAATGTCCTGGAGGCAATTTCGCTTGCATAGATTGCTTCTTTGCTTTCTAGGCTACGCGATTCGTCTCTGAAAATAATTGTAATGCCGAATGACAGACTTGCGGCGATGTCGATATTGTCGTGGTTTGCGAGCACCGGAGATCAAGTCATTAGATTGACCGGCAGTTTTCGATACTGATGCTGGCCCTCATTTCGAACTCTGTGCAGCGTAGGGTATCTGCAGTGTGGGACGGAACTTTCTAGTATGGCGAACTATGACAACTCTCCGCGTAGAAGTCACAGAGCAGTAGGCGCACGAGAACGGTTTTGCTGCCCCATCTATTCTGTCACCAGTGATCGTTGTATAGTGTAGAGATTAAGAGAGCTGAGTAGTCGACGTGCCTCTGGCAATCAATATGCACCACGGGAGAACCACGAAGCCTGGTGGACTTGGTTGGATGACAGGTCTGCCCTTTGACTGGGATAAATTTGGCTGAATGTACACGTGATTTTGCCGCAGTTGCTGTGGGATTCCACAGCACTACAGTTCAAACACGCCAGGATGAATTCAATTGAAGGGCGGAAACCGCCAGAAACAACGTTTTCTCAAACTGCTTTGTTGGTATTTAGTTGACCAAATGATGGCCAAGTGCGAAAAGGTCTCAATTTGGCTCTAAGAGTATGTCAATTTGCGTCCCAGTTTGGTTCCATGGTTGGTGGTGCTGGCATCTGGACGGAGTAAATGTGAGTCGTACCAATGAACATATCTGCCCCCTGGCTAGACATTAAACCATTGGGCAAGCTCCCAGCCTTCCAAGATCTGTCCGGTATTACCTCTTCTCCACTCCACGACAACCAGCCTACGCCAGGCTCAAGAACCATTACGCCCTTGGTAGTCCGTAACATATCTACGATCCCAAATGGAGCTAAAGAAGTGTTAGAGAGAGTAGCGTAAGTCCCGTGCGACTTGCATGGGAGAGAGCGACTGGCACTTTCTTCCTTTCTTACTCTCTCTCAGCGTTGGGTCGCTGTGTATCGCAACACACTAACTGCATAGCTCGCATAATTCGGAACAGAGATTATCATGGAAGGCTGACAGAATCGTCGACATGGCGTGGCGGAAGGCTGACCTCGACAACCTTCCAACAGAATCTTATGATGATGTAGTCTACCTATTTAACCTCAACCACAAATTTACCAATCCCACCTTTCCCGTCAAACACCTCCTGAGCTCCGTCCTTGATACCTGCAAGATTGCTGAGGCATGTTACTCTACCAATAACGGGCCTAACCATAGCCTGGTCTAACCAGTCTGCCAGTCTCTCAAGGTCCTTGCCACTTTCGTGGGCGAAGAGATAGGAATATCTTACCTTGTACCTGCTGGCTCTACGCTGAGCAATGCTGCCAACCGCATCAAAAGCCCATCTCGCAACGACCGGCAGGTCGGGCATAACCCTCCTCAAATCAGGACCAAAAGGTAGACTGGCGATGGTAATGATCATCCCTCCCGGCTTCATCACGCTCAGGGCTCCCATGGCCCCACCCATAGTGTCGAACATGAAGTCGACAGAGCCCTTCGGTATTACCTTTGCCGGATCATTCTTGGTATAGTCGATGATTTGGTCTACAATACCGTGTCCAATAATCTCGTGCACTTTCGCAATTTTTGCTGGCGAGAGAGTCGTAATCACTGTGTCCACCTTGAAAATATTTTTCGCGAGCTGGATAGCCACGGTTCCCACCCCCGAAAGGCCGCCTGGAATGTACACTGTCCTTCCCTCCAGACCTCCTTCCAGCTCCACGTCTGCGGCATCCAATGCCTGCAGCGCAGTGAGTGACACTAGTGGCAGCGAGCCCGCCTGGACATGAGACAGCTGCTTAGGCTTCAAAGCGGTAGCAGCAGCTGTCGAGAGGGCAAATTCTGAGACTGTCCCACGACAACGCTCTGGGACGCAAGAATAGACCTCGTCGCCGGGCTTGAAGCGGGAGCTTACTGCAGGCCCGACTGCAATGACAACACCAGAGACATCGTACCCGATTTTGTAGGGAAATCTGGTGGCAGAGTAGACTTCAGCAAATGGCACGGGGGCTTCAAGGATCAAAGGAAAGCTTTCGCAGGCCAGGAGGGGTTTTGTACGTTTCTGATCGCACCATCTTTGCCACGCCGGACGCCACCTTGACGTCCACCGGGTTGATCGAAGCCGCATGTACCTCGATGAGGATGTCGTCAGAGGCTTTGATCTCCGGTTTGGGAACATTTAGGATGCTGTAATCTGCCGGAGTGCAATATCTGTGAATAGACAAGGACCGCATGGTGGACGATACAAGGGGAGCCGGTAGGGAGGGATTCGACCTTGGCACAAATGAATAGAAGACATGTGCCAGAAGCAAATAATACGATTCTTCGCGTCGAGTGATATAATCCCTCAGTAACGTTAACACCCGTTCCAAGTAAGGCCGTGTTGAAAGATGCCGAGGTCCCGAGCATGGTGGACGTCGGCTCGCATCCACTGGCGCATGACAGATTGTCACTAAAATTCACGGGCCAAACAAGGACGAATCTGCAACCTCCGCTCGGACGAAGCAAAGTCAAGCAACAAGGTATACAGAGGGGGCTACTGGACCGAGATGACAATCATTACCCCTGAGCAGCTCCCAACTCCAAAGGGAAAGCCTAATGAAACCATATGTGGGAGTGCAAATGGCCTAATTATATGAAGGAGTGGACAGGTATAAAGCTCGCTTTGCTCAGTCAATAGATTCGTCCATAGAATACGGGAAACGGTGAAGGCAAAAGCTTAGATGAAAGGGACATATTTGCATCTCAGAGCTGAACAAACCTACCATCCGACGTCCGCCGGGCCAAAGGTCTGACCAGATCCTGTGGTGTGCCCTGCCATCATATCTCCTCACGCGACAAACATCACCTTCATCCTCGTCCCTGGATCCTTCATCACACCAATCAGAGCGGGCCGCTGGTCGCCCACCACGTCACATGCTATAGGTTCTACCACAAGTACTACAGTTCCCAATTCGTCTTTATGGCCGACATCCTCGAATGGACTGCCTGTGACAGTTCTTCATCCACCTCCCACTTCCAACGATATTCAAGGAGTATCAGACCTGAATGTTCCTCCATATACTGGGTTGTATCGATCTGCAGCCCTGAACCATTCCCACTCGGCGTGGGACGAATGGGCGACCATCTTGCCAAACAATGGATCATCATATTATTATGACATTGATTCATTTTTACAATCGAACTATAAGAGTTCTATATTTAGATCCTATTGTGACGGGTCGAGTTTCACACAGTCATAGCAAATTCACATGTGGACAAAAATCATAATCATCTCTGTATAACATTGGCTGTTTCTTGGTCTATGTGAATTCTAATACAATGATTAATACTCTCTATACTTGGATCAGCTTCGTTGGCGAGGATGCATTGTCTGCACGACATTCACCTGTACTAATAATCTTTTCACTCCAGGGTGCTCGTCAATATTAATGACAGAACGTTTGACCATCTCTTTATAAAACTTGAAAGGGCATGATTGGTCTGTTTAAGTAATGCGAGCTCACGTTTGACCGAACTTGGCACCGCTCGAGGGGCGTTTCTGAGTCTCCCGTCGCCGTCTTTGTCAAAGATGCATTCGGTCTTGTGCATTCTACATCTTTCACATTGGTATCTGCCTATTATTGTGCACTAAACACAACATGCAGTGTCTAACGCGGACTCTAGGGTGTTTGGTGAAAGCTGCTTTGGCTATCTCCTTCAGTATCCAGAGTCGCTTTCTCTGGTCCACGGCACTGCCTGCATGAGGTGTTCCAAGGAAGAATTGAATATGGAGGGCGGATATCTAAAGTTCCTCAGTCCTCCGCACAGGCAGCCGTGGGGGTCGAGCCGGGTTTCAACAGGACGGGAGGGTTTAGTCTCGTTGCCATTCTGTTTTAGAACCAATTAAAACTTTGCCGACAGTTCTTGTCGGCGCCATTTTATTGGTAGAAGCAATATCGAGCCGAACCTATTTGGGACACCCCCTAGCGTTCCGGCGAACCTACCACGATAAGATAGCTACCTGAACGAAACACAAAACCAAGTCATTCGTCTCTAACCTTAGGTGCGCGCGCCGGCGTTTTGCAGTCTTTCCACCACCTCCATATGACCACCTGCCGCCGCCGCTTGAAAGATCACTCATGTAGCGTCGACAATGCTGGACCGTGGCTTCCTTTGCAAAGGAGACTGTTGCGTCATGTGAGTATGCCCGCAATATCGAATACCACAATTACAAGCACGTCATTGATTACTGATAAGTGTACTACGCGTTAGAGTATGTAATGACGCATTCGGAGAGAACTCCGCTTCTGGAAATGCTCATGCAGAAATCTCGATTCCTCAACATTAACTGCGGTTTGCTCACATCTCGATGGCCCAGACGTGCGTTCCATTTTCTATCTTCGCTTCTGTTGCATATCTTTGTCCAAATATTCACAGTACACCGGCAACATTTAGCCACATCTCTTCCATTTCTTTGGGACGCGGGTCCCTTATGTACATGGCCCTTATCCTCAAGGTGTCCTAACGTGTGCGTAGCATAGATGTGAGAGGCAGAAAGAACAGAGCAGGGAAAATTATTATCTCACGAACGCTATTTGTCCGCCTTGGGCTGACTAATCGCCACTCTTCATCAAGGATCATGAATGTTTTGATTTTCTGCGCCGACTTCAATTCTCGTTCCCTGATGCTGCAAGTCATTGAAATTGGGCGGCGCTGAATATCGGATAGTTTCGCTTCGTAGATAAATGTGTGGTCACTTTACGTAACAGAAGGTGTCTCCTATGAGGTCCGCCATCCGGCACAAGACGTCTTGAGGCATGCTTGGAGTAGTTTCCTAAGGTATGTAAATGAAGCTGATACAGGAAGAGAGATATCTGGATTTGAATGCATCGTTGGAAATGGAAAGTCCGAGGTAAATTATCGCACTTAGAGAGAGGGCAGTATTTACGAGCGGCGGAGGTGAGTTCCTTCCTTTATTTAATTTTCGAAGGTTTTACATCTAGCAGACACTGATCTCCCTACATTGCCGAACCAGATACCACAATATCCCTCCACCCTCTAAAACTCCACAGCTGGCGTTGTGTAGCCTATGGGGTGTTCCAATAGGCCGAAACCTTCTTGTATGAGATCTTGGACTTGTGTCTCTGTGCGACAAAAAGGAGGAGGGCGATGACCTCGAGAATGAGCACGATAAGAGAAGCAATGAAGGTATATCCCTAGTAGCGGGAGTTAGTGCTACCGTCTCGAAATACGCTTTAGTCAAGAACAGGGGGAATCATGCGTGGGGGCTGAGCGCAGACTGACCATTCCGTTACACAACGTAACCCATGCAATCGGCCCTTTCTGCGACTTCCGATGGCACGACCAGCTCCAGATATCCCATTTTGTACGATTCTTGGGACCTTGGTTGTCGGCAACCTTAAAGTAAATCACTGAGGCTGTCCAGGCGATAATGAGAACTGTCGAGGTGATATAAACGCAAGTTGTACGCCACGAACTCTCTCTCACAGAGCGGAACTGGAGTTGGGGTCAGCACTTGCTATCGATGCTCTCAGCACAGGTCGAGGCTCACCAATGCGCACAAAGTCATCAGTGAGAGCAGATGTATCAGAACTGCAATCAGCGAAGCTAAGAGGATGGTCCAAGTTGGCCAGATGTCGATCACGGCCCAGGCGGCGGTCTGCAGATCGGTGCTGTTGTTGCGAAAGGTTTCATGCCGAGTTTTTAGCCAGTGGGAGGCCGCATAGACTTGGCAGGCCAAGATCGTGGTAGCAAGCACCAGCACAACAAGTCGCAGTGCCACTCGGACATGATGAAGACCTCGTCCCCCACCACTGGTCCGAGGCGAATATTTATAAGAACACGGAAGGGATCGGCTACCTTGGTCTCCCACGAGAGGCTTTTCTGCGGTGTCTTCGTCTGCGCCTCGAACGTGTTTATACTGTTCGTACGCTGCTTCTCGTTGGGGATTCATGGTTGAAGTCAAGAGACTCCGGTGCTATGAGTCGTGAAAATGGAACAGAAGGGCGTCGGCTTGTGGAGACTGTGAAGTTAAGAAGGTGCGATTATAAGTGTTTCGAGCAATCAATATCCCCACGAAATGAATAATCTTCACGGCTCGCCAACAGGAACACTTGAACAGTCCTAGTTCCCGGAATTGCAGCCAAAGCTCGAAAATATCAGGCTCGGACTCCCTATTTAATTGAAAGATAACCAGAAATGAACACGCTTATCTCTCGGTTAAACCAGGATCGGTCCCGATAGCGGGATCGAAGAGCTTGGCTAAAGCTTGGCTAAAGCTTCACAAGTGCTTATTTCTGGCCCCACTGATAGTTTCAGTACAGTCAGCGGTGGAAAGGTAAAAATCGTCAGCCGAGGAGGGAGCGCCACAGCTAGAGCTACTCATAAATGACCCAAGTGCCCAATTCGTTCTTTAGGGGCGCGCGCTCCCTCCTCGGTCATATGCCGAATTTCTAACTTTTCATTGCTGACTCTAATGGACTAGGGATGCAGGTAAGCATAGGTCCGGCATCTGCAAGTTAAAACGCTTGCTGAAACGGGCATATACTCAGCTAAGACGATTATTTTCTGGTCAGTGCATCTGAGTTTCCTTGTCTAACCCCACCCCTATTCTGCAAGTGTTTATATTTAGGCCAGGTTAGTACTTGAAATCTCACTATGTGGCGTTGCATTATATTCCAACATCCTTGTACCTTCGGGGGTCGAGGAACACGACAAGAAGCTAGTCATACTTAAGTATTCTGGCGGCAGAGAATCTGGGACAATATTGTCGCCAGATCTCGGATTCTGTTCCTCTCAACTATTTTCCATTGTGTATCTCTGTCAGCATGAAGTTTTCTTATTCTTCCCTCTTTCTATCCTCGAGCTCCGCGTTGGCTGGCAGTATCTCGCTTCTACCCTTCAGTGACACAGATTGTGGCGGCACGCAGCTTCAAGACATTCAGTCCAACAATGCAAATCCTCAGGACACCAGTAACTGCGTTTCTCCGGGACCGTATCAGTCCGTCAACATCGTGAGCGTCGACTCAGGATTTCAGTGCAACGTCTACTCGGACAACCAGTGTCAAGACTTTCTCGAATCCTTCACGTCAACAGGATGCACGACTGTGGCCGGCTCCGGGGTAATATGCTTCAGTCAAGCTTTATTCGACAATCCGCTCGCCGAGACGCTAGCAACGGTTACTGTCGGAGGTCCAGTGTTGACGGTTAATGGTGGAGGAGCTGGCGCTCTTATCACTGAAGCAGTTTCGAGTGCCTGCACCAACGGCTGCAATCCCAATAATCCATTCAAACAAGGTTACAACCATCTCAATGTCGAAGGCACTCAATCCGTTGCCATGACCGGAACCTTCACCTCCAATAACCAGCGCGACTATATGGCCGCGCTGCTACAAGGGGCCATGACCGCGGCGCTTACGAACCAAAGAGAAGACCTCTGTTGCTCGCCCGAAACCGACGACGTCATTGTGGACAGTCCTACCTTCTTCCAAGTCGTCCTGACTGACCAAAATACACAGGCCGTCCAGGCTCAGATGACGGCGACTATCACCATCACCAGCTCTCCCGGCTCGACTGGGATCGATTGTGGATCTACGCAGGCGTCGGTCACCTCTTCCGTGCTGGGTGCCATCCCAGGCGTGGGTGGTCTCCTCGCAACTGCTTTTACCGTGGCTTGTGTAGTTGTCGCATCCGGATCCTGACGTCTCGGAGTCAATGGGATGTGGGACTGTTGGTGATCTGCTTTTTTAATATTTTGGGGACAAGCGGCGGGTCAAGTCTTTCTAGTGCATCGGAGTGACTGTAGCGCTGAATAGGAAGATACCTAGGTAGCGCTTATTGGTCTTTTGGTGTAGAGACCTGCGGCATATTAGTGTCCTCTGTTGGGGACTCGCTCCCAGTATTGAATCCCGTGTCAAAGATGTCTCCTCAGGCTGGAGTGCCTCACTAAATAACACAGTCGTATTTCCGATTGTTATTAGGGTCAATAGGTTCCCGCAACGACTTTCATTTTTCCGCTCGACATTGGAGCCACAAGATGCCAAGACCTGATTACAATGAGGCGCGGCTATACGGGCAAACACACCATGCGCATGGCAATTTGCGACATCGGCTTACTGATCGACCGATGCCATTTACCGATGCCAACCAATTCTTAAAGAATTTCAGCTGACTGCTATTCATTTTGGAAGTGCGGCTGGTATCACGTGAGGGAATCCTCAGCACAGATGAACGAATGCGTCGCTGCTCGTGTGGGCTGGAGACGCTGAGTGAACGAGCTGCGCGTGATTATATCGAGTTTTCCTTTTTGTACCGCACAAGTAGTGCTGCACAGACTTTTGAGGGAGGTTTGTGGTGCTGCTGAAAAGGGTGTTAGGGGGTTCAGCCAGACTCAGACACGAGTCGGCGCTTACGCAGCTACCGATCTGTGTTACAACAATGTCGTGTCGCAGATTAGGCACAGCTTCATGCTGAGAGGAGGGGTGTGGCAGGTTGTCGACGCAGCACTTCGCATGCAGTAGTGGGTTGGTTGATGGTCTGCCTGGATGGAGGTTGACACACGATTTGAAGGCTCAGGCGCTAAGGCATGGTTAATTGGACCAGAGCGCGCCGAGCCTTATTAGCGTGCTATAGGGGCTGATCCTGCATCGTTCTCGGGGTTAAACGACGCGGAGTAAATGGGCAACCATGGGCAAAAACTTGGAGTGCTTGGCAGAAGGTGTGGCACGCGTCAGCAGACAAATACCATCATGGAGAGTTAATCTTTACAAAGGACCATCAACCACAGCATGGACTGCTTTGTGCAGCGTATACAGGATATCGCCATCGGCGGCAGATATCACCTGGTGCGGAAACTGGGATCTGGTTCTTTTGGTAATGTGTATTTAGGTATGGCTGCGTTCGTGGATGTCGAAAAGATCTCACAATTCTATAGGTCGTGACGCTGAGACCGGCGAAGAAGTGGCCATGAAACTCCAACATCACAGTGTTGTGCCGTCGTTGCTTGGGACGTCATTGATAAGCAAATGGGTTTATGCGGCGAGGTACGGTATACAGAGAAGTCGTATGCTAGACGAAGGCAAAAGCCCACCATCAAGACCGACAAATTCAAAGGGTATGACACTGTGTGAGTATCTGTTTCATCATATAATGTCATAGTTGTCGTCGAATCAGCTAGAGTAGTATGATGGACTTGTTTGTTACGGCATGGTGAAGAGCAGAATGCAGAGCCATTGCTCTGATGGTCGCAGGTCGAGCAGAAGTCGCCGAGGGAGAAGTCCATGTTGTTTAAATTAGGTGAGGACCCGAGGACGGATAGGGGAAGGACAGAAGGAGAGTACTTGTGGGAGTTTATACTGTTAAGATAAGGTTGGGTGCTCAGCGTTCGACAAGACCAAATTGTCTTGGCCAGACGCATGATCCTGGGATCGTATTCAACGAGAATAGAAACGATGATTTGAGGAATCACACTGGACAGTCGAGGGGGCAACAGCGGGCATAAGGGTGGTAGGTTGTAGCACGAATCTTCATCACAGCCACAACACGAAGTCCAACGAAAATCGACTAACCGAACGAAAATGCACCCATTAATAAATGCACCCATTAATAAATGCACCCATTAATAAATGCACCCATTAATAAATGCACCCATTAATAAATGCACCCATTAATAAGTGCACCCATTGATAAGTGCCTCCGCGCGCAAGGAATATGAGAGGAGAGGTCTGTGCCAAAGAAGTGACCGAGCTAAGATACCTGGTCAGGTGACAAAATTGCATCGGCGATCGAATTGTGGGCTGTACGCCACTCACTGCACCTGCACCCTTTCGTACACGCCATCGCCGATTAGCACATTTCACCCAAATCTTTGACTACGGTACCGGAAAGATTGTAAGCTATCTGTCGGGAACACCATTGGTAGAGGTCCTGATGGTGATAAATAAAATGAGCGGACTCGCCACGCTAAAGTGCATGTTATGCGCGCTCTTGAGCTACTACTGAGCTACTACGGCGAGGAGTCTCTATGACTAGCACATAGCAACACTTGATCTCACGAATCTTGGATTATCGACAGGTTGACATGGGTGAAACCTCCTTTCTACGTGTGTCTCAGCCATGATTTTGGGAATAATATATAACCTCAACCTGGTTGCTCCAACCTGTACTCTACTAACCCTAATCCACACTCCTCAAGTGTACCAAATCCAGCCCTGATGTCTCTTTCAAAACCACGCATCCAACTTAAATTTGGGATATCAAGCTTTTCCAAATCCAAAGCCTGCAAAGCATTTAGGCTGTGGAACTTTCACCTCCTGCCCGTGATTGTTCAAAAACTCGGAGACATGAACTGAGCTGAACTTGTCAAGATGCACGGCGTGCGATGTTCTCGTTGCATGAAGAAAACCGAAGAGCCGTGGGAAATTCCATATTGAAAAATGGTCTAACCGAGCATAAAGCGCGAGGAGATAGAGGGGCTTTGATTACATGTTGATTCGGCAATTTTTTTAGTTGGCGCCTAAGTGCTAACTTCTGGAGCCAATCGTCTACTAGTAATACTTCAGAGGTATTCTGATGTCAGGAGTTGAAGCATGGCTTCACTCATTTTAAGCTACTTAAATTTGGTGGTACATATAAGGACCTGGGATGTTTCCATTCCCATTGATTTCTGGATGATTGACTATTCTTTCTACTTGACATTGTGTATATCATCATGGATGTTGACAAGATCAAACCCTTCCATGACACTCGCGTGCCTCTGCGCACCGCCTTCCTCAATGGACTGGCCTACGCCTACCTCTATTCCCAACCCACGCCCTTGATAATTCGGCGAGGCTCTGTCGAAAAAGTTCAGTGGTACTCCCGTTGACGGCTTCGTTTTCCGTTCACGAAACGAGCTCTCACCGTTTCACCGTAATTTTACCTGCTGATGATAATGCAGTACTGCATGATACCGTCTCGCAAGAGGATTATGAGGTGCGCAAGTGGACAAGATCATCCCAATCCACCATACATGTTCCATCAACGAGTGGGCTAATCTCAGAAGCGTAAGCTACCGTATGTCAGCAGTGAATCACCACGCCGTTGTCGGTCGTTTCTTACTCTGAGCGACATGGCCTAGAAATAATCTCCACCAACTCGAATCTATATACTCGAGGGGATTTATGTTCAGAAGGAGGCATAACCCATTCACGATCACATGGATTCCACAATCGTGGTTATTCGTTTGTGCCGCACAGCCCTAGCCATTTAGTATCCCCCTAGACTGTTACGTGGCATAACACACCATTTCAGTGGGTTGTTGGAGGGTCAAGGAAGGTAGACGGGCAATCGCTCTCTTCATGAGCTCGGGGATGGTCTTCGCTGAAGTCGTCAGAGAGTCATAAAAGTAAAAAGAGGCTGACCGCGTCTCATCCCATTTTATCGAGGTAAGCACCCAATGATTATTATTGACGAGAAGAGGGGCAGGATTAATGTCTGATCGCTGGCCAGTCTTGGAGAACACTTGGAATCAGCATCATATATGATTTGCGATAGGATCTGATTGCGGCACAGAGTGAACAATTGTAAGATATCAGTTATCTGGCTTCCGCTCAACCATGCTTTTGTGCCCTGGTTTTGACGATTCAGCCTTATTCCTGGCTTTATACCGATTGTCTTTGAACTTTGCCCTCCATAAAGGACTGAAAGGGACGAGTCGCTACCTTCCAGGAGCAGGCGCTGGCTTGCGTTCACGGGTGGCATCGTCAAAGTATCTCGCTCTGTTGTGCAATTGTGTGAGTTTAATGCGGTTGAGGCAGACCTGACTCGCTAAGAAACTTGCGGATTGGACCTTGATCCTAATTCGCGGTGGATCCAGTGTCGCACCGTATTTAGCGCGCTGAACGATAGCTGCTTCACCCTAATGAGGGGCAAGGTTGGTTGTTAAGCTTACTTCTGACGCATTTGAGGCTTCTGATCGGGAGAATAATGGCAGACACTCTTTGTTCAAATTGTTGTACCTTGAACCCGTTTTTGATGGCATAGATGATCTTCGACTGATTGCTTCCAGATAAAGGTAAATTGTCCTACTAAAAGCCCTAGTACACAATCAGAATCTTGGCAGTCTAAATTTTGAAAATCTTATCTGTGTGTAAAATCAGCTGGGGGTGATAAGAGTTGCCTGGCCTCTTCTCTGAAACCTAATTAATCATGATCGAAGGTCGCAATGGAAGCATTTAAATCTTTGCTTAGGTAAAGAACTGCAAAAACCATCTTTCACATATGAACTGCTATGTCCTGACACTGCGCTCCACGCACATGGGGACTTCGGGTGTGCATTTCCACCCCATGACTTATTGCCTCGACGCCGTTGGATGAGATTGAGTCTCCCCAGAATTCTTCCTGTTATCTCGAAATCGAATTGGTTCTTCAGCTTCTCCATATAGGTTCTTGCTTGACTCACGGTGAAACTTGGCATGTCTTCCATATCTTCCATCGATAGGAGACGTTCCGTGACAAGATGCAAGACTTGCCAGGCGAGCATCAAGATGGCAGCGTCGACTTAGGACTCATTCTTTCGAAGCGGTGACGAACAGCCGCCAGTGGTAGAAAATGCGTAAGTGAGCGGCAAAGGACACTTCGAGCATGGTCCTAACAATTCTTGGCTCGATTGAACATAATTCACTCAACACCTTATCAAGAAGGATTGGTGTTACAATATGTCTGTGAGACAGTCGGAAGCCTACATAAGATGGAAGACTCCTGCTTGGGACTGAACATCCAATGACACATCGCGGGCAGCGAGAGCAGCCGGAAGATTATATGTTACCCCAACACCATCATTTAGTCCGTGGCTTGTCGTCCCTCAAACGGTCACTGGGTTTGTCATTCCTCTTGCCGTACCCTGTAACCTTTCACTCTTTGATGTCCATAACTTTTTTGTCTTCTTGCAAGTGGCAGCAAAAGTGGGAGAGTCTTCTGGTGATCTTCGCCGCTTTGCCACTTGAGGTCGTTCACTCAATACTGAGAGAGGTTCTTCATCCGAGTTATCGTCCTGGCTGATCTCGTTTCCATCATCAACCTCTCTTTCCATTCCTGATTCTATACTTGGAGTTGAAGTTGAGCGTGCAGATTCTACGCGTTGGAGCGGTGAGGATGCATGAGATGTCTGTCTTTGTCCATCAATGTCATTCACTTCCGCAGCCAACGCCATGCTCTCTTGAGCTAATTGCTGATACTCCGTAAAATCGAGAGAATCACTGAACGTCCGATCCTGATGTATCTTGACGATCCGAGGGAAGCGTAATGTCAAGAAGCGTTGGTCCGCCGGACGATCAAACCCGGCCCCCACGACTTCGACGACCGCCGGTTCTACAAAAAGCTCACTTGGTCGACTAGGGGCCACGAAATCAATTTGAACCTCCATTTGGCTGATTGACTCCGCGAAAGGGACTTGGTGGAATACACCGTAGCGATTCAGATACCGAACATCGGCCATCGACAGGCAAGGTCGAGTAACACTGGTCACTATCTGAAAGACCGGTTTAGCCTCTGAACGCAACATCGCCTCCTTGTTGCTCAAGCAGGCCAGGTAGAAAGTTGTCCACCAGATACCCTTTTCGTTCTGCGCCCAGAATTCTTTTGTGTCGTAACGGCCACCTACAATCACCAAATCGGCTGAATCGCCTAACCCCGGAATGTAATCCTTCTTCAGCTTGATTTGCGGCACATCGCCGTGAACTGCGAAGTATGGAGCTTCGCAATCTTTAATGACCAGGCCTTCCCAGCCTCGGGCAATGGCGGACGCCATTTCCTCCCCAAGACGAGTCGCACCGTCGACCTTTCTCAAATCGATTTTTACCCGGTGACCGATGTCGGCTCGGCCAGGGATCCGATGAATTGTGGCCCAGAGCCTCCGACGTCGGACATTGTGTGGCTCATGAAGACACACAATGTCGTCAAGGATGAGAAGATCGTAGAACATGATCATCAGGTGCTCATCCTCGCAAGGAGGTGAGTCTCGACCACATCCCAGTTGGCGCCCTTCCCGGGAAACATAGCGACGGATCTTGTGGAACGGCATGATACAACGCGTGCGATCATTCCACACCAATAATTCTCCAGTGAGGACGCATTGTCGCTTGAGTTTGCAACCTGTCGTACCAATGGCTAAACACTGCCGAATTGTGGCATGGAGGTCTTTTCGATCTTTGCTGGAATCTCGTCCGCTCTTGGAAAAAATGGTGATATGAAACTCACCACCCTCTATCCATACATGGATCTGACAGTATTCGCCGTCATATTTTCGCTCCACACTGATCTCATTGTTGCCGGCGAGTTGACGGCAGTGTTTGAGGATCCGAGCTTTTTGAAAAGGTTGCAGAGCAATCATCGTGCCGGCCCGGGCTGAAGCTGAAGTAATATCTCCTTGAGCTGTTTTCCTACGTCTGGATGTGGGTATAACGGCATCCGCTGGGTGATATCGCAATCGAGGAGCTCGAGTGCATCGATAAGGTTGGTGCGAAGTCTAAGGAGGTCCGGCATCAAGAAGTGGAATTGCTGGAGAATCACCCTTTGTGGTATTTCCGCTGGCCGCAAATCTGTTCTTGGAGTGCGCTGTGTCCAAGGAGGTAGTTAGCGGCACAGTGGGTGCCCAGGCGATCTTTGTGGTAGCAAGGGAGGAAGGGGATGATTCGGCGTGGGTGTGTTTGTACTGGAGGCTAATCGTGGAGGAAGATGTGCATGTAGAGGCCGATCTGGTGTTGACCTTGACCGACGACTTTGACTTTTGATGAGCAAAACAGTTCTGGTAGAGGTCCACTTGGAGGCGGTCCTGACGGAGGCATGGCGGCAGGGGCGATGGAGGGCATGCTTTTCTGCCCCTTTATATGCCGATTCTTACGTGGAGGGTTACTCAACCTCACTTTGCTTGGAGCTCTGGAGATAGTTTGGGGGATTTCCACAAGAGTAGTCTCGATGGAGGACTCGTTGGTTGTGTACGGAGTAATTTTTTGACACTGCGATATGTGTTTATTGGTTACAAAACAAGCTTGTAGATGTCTTTCCCCAACAAGTGGTGATCTTTGTGTCTGATCTGGTTCTTCAGTAATGGCATTGGCTGGACTTGTGACCCTGTGGCCTTTGTAGCATGGTTTGGACAACGATGGCTTCCTCCGAGTCAAAGCATTTTCCTTGAGATTAGGAGACATGCTATTCTCCAAATGGTCACTCGAAGAGGTTGCTGTGCTAGCGGGACTGTGAATTTCCTCGAAGACACTTCCAAGTCTGATGTTCCCGAGAAGAATAATGTCGTTGGATTACATGACTGATCCTTGTCCTGCAGACGAGTCTCTCCTAGGAAACAAGCTATAACCTGCTGTCCTCTTAAACTGGGTATCTGTAGGTGAACACTGGGTCACGCTTGAAGAACTTCTGCTTCTCATACTCGTTGGTGTGACGACACTGAAGTGTTTGGTTGAGTCGGAACTGGTTGTACCTCAAATCTATGACGGCCTGAAGTCTTTCTCAGATGACCTGGTGGTGGTAGGGGGGCGATTGTAGAGATTGGCCTTGTCTGATACGTCGAATATGCAGTTGGCTGAACAAACAAAGAGTGGTCAATAACTCCCTGCCCACTTATGGATGTCAATCCTTGATGTTGAGCGGCATCTGGTCGTCCATGAGGCTGCAGAGGCTTCGGGACCAAGGACTCACTCTTGCGCGGAGTTTCCAAGGGACGGTCATGTTTTGGCAGCGATTCTGGAAAAATTCCCGCACCGACTTCATCAACCCCAGGACCTAGAGTCCGTATTTTCAGCTGATGTAGCACACGGCGTCAGTGATCTCCTGAGACACGAGAACGGCCATATATTGCTGAGCACATGTAGACTTAGTGGTGTAGAATTGAATGATGCCTGTTGCGACATCATAGGGCGTGCCCAATGCTAGCCCCTAAAGACCACGATTTTTATTCCGAAGAGTATCCATACGGATTGTGATTGGCTTTTAAATGATCCGTAAATTGCGAGATCGCACCGGCTTTTTATTGAACAATGAAATACGACGTTGTTGCCTGATACCAACGATGGTGCAATTTCCTCCCACCAACGAACACAGTCCCTACACCAACAAATCACCCAATCAACGACCGCCCTCCCAGCGCTCTCATCACAAAACCTCGCTCTGCAATCCACGCTACAGACGTTATCCCAAGAACTAACCCACCTGCAAACCCTGCACACAACACTGACGTCGAACCTGAACCTCCTCTCAACATCGCTATCCAAGTCCGATAAAGTGATAACGTCCGCGCACGCGCGCTCCGCCGCCAACGACGTAAACACCATAAGTAGAAAACCTGAAACTCGACCTGAAACCTACCGATGTGACGGCTCGTATCAAACGCAGGGAGTCCTACTTGGTAGACAGCTCTATTATTCAGGAGATTAAACTGCCGAGAAGAAGAGAAGAGGATCGCTGTCGAAGACAGCGAACTATGTACAAAGATACCAACGAAACGAGGCTGCGCCAGGACGGATTCGAAGGTTGGCTAGAAATGCGCTAGCGCGAGGCTAGGAGCGATTCAATAATGCCTCCATAGTTCCCAATTGCAACAAGCGAAGCCCGGTTTTAAAGAATATATTAAAAAAGCCACCCCGGGTTAATGTCACGAATGCCAAGGCTTAAGAGTATCGCTTGGCAACGCATGCGAACTCCTTGAGATCCATATGCGTTCACTCTTCGTCGAGTCCGTCAGATCGATAAGCACACACCCTGCTCTAGCCTCCCTTGTGCAACACAACGTTGGAGATCAATTTCGGTGATGAGTATTATTACCTTGGCATCCCGTTAGTCGAACATCCCACGAGCCGAGGAGCCGAGGAGCCGAAATTGAGAGCCTGACCAGGAACGTTTCCTAGTGGAAACCTATGATGTGTCAAAAGCCACTTAAAGAGACCAGTAGTCGATGTGGTTGATAACCAAATTGAATATTGTCTTCACTGTCATATAGAGGGTGATGGAGAAGCAAGGTGAACCCGGTATCAACAAAACCAGAAGAGTGATCTTACCTGATCTTGAAAAAGGCTTGGAATATTTCTCAAAGCTGGACTGGGCAAAGGAGTTAATCAACAATGATAACTACGAACCTGCATCAATCTCATTCCGCGAGGGCATCGATAGCCTTGGCGAGGACACATTTTTTGGCTCGACATTGAAAACACCACAGACATTGTCACATTGGATATGCTTAGTACATCGAACATTTCCAGACAATATCAAGGACAGGACACTGACAGAACAAAACCCTCACCCTCAACCACCTCTTATTTTTTCGCCCGACTGTATCTTCCTTGTCAAGCTAGGAACTGGCCTTTGGGGATTTCGCGACACGATGCACGGAGGCGCCATATGCTCCATCCTCGACCAGACCATGAGCCTTTGTGCTGGGGCCCATCGGAAAAGAGTCCCGGAAGTCGGAGGAAATCTACATACTGCAACTCTTCAAGTAGACTTCCGCAAGCCCGTCATCGTCCCAGCGGTAGTCTATGTTGAATGTTGGATGGAGTATAGGGACCGAAGAAAATGGATGATCAAGGGTTGCATCAAGGATGCAAGCGGTACAGTGCTTGCTGAAGGCAAAGGACTTTGGGTCTTGACCAGGGTGGTGAAACTCTCGAGATTGTAATGCTGAGAACACGCTGTTTGTGCTGTTGTGAGTTAGTGTTATATAGAAGCCCCAGGATAAGTCTGGTAGATTGCCTAGAGTTATATCACTTTGGAAATATGAGAATGGACACCAAATATCCAACACACCCAAATAGTGCTCGATGTATATGACACAGTCTTGATGATACTGAGCCTGTGCTCGATGCCCCCCATCAGCCCGCTACTATAGCTATCAAGATGAGGCTTTTTTGAAGGTCAACCCTAATTCGCGGAATCCCGGATCAACCTGCCTAATGAGTCCATCACTCGCTCCACCCAGTTACCGTCAACGACACCCTCCAGCCAGGAGAAGCCAATATTGAGGTGTCCGTCGGCACCCGTCACCAACGAAGCTTCAAGCGGGGCTCCCGCCACATCTGCACTCTGGCTGAAAACAACTTTTCCGATCTCCCAGCTGGGACCAAGACCGTCACCTTGGTCAGGTGCGGTCTTGAAAACCCCAACGTTAGAGAACTCGAAGCTCTCATCTCTAGGCTTGCCGATCTTGGATCGGAAAAAGTTGTGAAGATTGCCGGCAAACCGTAGCAACGCAACGTGACTGTCCTTGCCTTCTTTCCGCAGCTCACCTTCAATGGTGGCTCTGATTCGTCTAGCCTCATCCCAAGAGAAGAGAGCTGCAGCGTCGGTCGTCGAGCTATTTGGGCGGCGATGTTCCTCCAGGTAGCGAGACACCCAGTTGCCAATAGAGTCTTCATCGACGACGTCGTGCGGCAGCCACTGTCTTAGCGACACGGCGCCGTCAACACGGAGAGTGGAATACTTGTCTGCTGGAAGCTCGGCCAGCACCGCAGCGGCCAGCATAGCCTGGACGGCCGCAGTGACGCTAGTGCGATGTGAGCGACAAATCACTATGAGGCTAGACGTTGTGTCTTTCGAGAAGTAAAGTGATCGGTAGCGCGACCTGCGTTTCGATTGGTCGACGGTAATGGGTATAGACGTCCATAAACCCCTCGGAGGGTGGGCCACAAACTCAGAGTAAAGTGACTTGAAAAGGTAGCGCAGGGAAATCGGTAGCGGATGAAGATCTTCCAGACACGGAATCAACATTTTGTTGGAGGGTCTCACGATCGAATCGACAGTTGACCTATCCGAATCCGGTGATCTGGCCGCTTTCTGCAATTTCGTGAGAAAAGATCGGTGGAACACCAAGCCCGAGGTGCCATCACATATCGCGTGGTGATAGACGAAAGTGACAACGAATCGAGAACAAGGCTCCGGCTCATGAACGATGAGTACTCTCCACATTGGAAGCACACCATTTAAGGATTTGAAATTTTGATTGTGCTCCTCCTCAAGTAACTGATCAAGCTCTTTGATGGCAATGGGTTGGGACCCATTTTGTATTAACCGTGAAGCAATGAAGCGGACGGACTTTTCGAGGTCGATTTGTGGCAGTCGCACAAAATAAGGTGAGGTCGTGCCCTCATCCACTACACAGGCTGCGAGAGCCGCATGATCTTCGATGACATCGCTCAAGGCGCGATGCACGAGGCCACGGAGAACCCCAAGGGACACACCCGTAGACTGTGAATAGAATGCACTGACGGCCACATTGTTGTAAAAGTTCAGCGAGTGTCTGCTCGTTGCATGCTGTCAAGCCGTCCTATTTGCGAACTCAGTATTCCTACCGCGCATGGAGACTCGCGTTACATGCGAGCATCTGACTCACCAACCAGACGAAGCCTTTCAAAGGTGCTCGGGTTCGCCATTCTGGTAATGTTTGATCACAATTTGGTTGAAGTGCTTCTTGGTCCGCGCTGAGTGGTCGATGGAGTTAACAAGTAGTCTCGAGGCAATATCTGAGACCATAGTTCCTCCTGTATCTCACTCTCGAAACTTGGGTAGCTTTTCTCTTCTCGGTCGGCTGATCTCGGGTCCGACGTCTTCGTATTTCGTATTTCGTGTTGGCGAATAACCGTCGTAGCGAAATTGCTCGCAATTCTTGTCTCCACCAGGTCTGATTTGTCTGCATGACCAAGGAAGAGTCATCCTATCTCCTTGAACCATGTATAGGTAAATGCTGGGCTTGAAAGATAAATGTAAAGTTCACAAGGCATATGCCGCGTGGTGCTCCCATGCTAGAGGCATTCTATGTGTCGCACTTGTCATGCTAAAGTGATTAAAGGTCAGATAATCTTGATGCAAGCAGCAGTGTTATTTTCTTGATTGATTATTTGAGGTGCGGGAGGAGGCACTCCATCCCGCAATTATATATAAGGCACACAGCTGGATTACTAATCCAGCTGTTTCCCCAAAGATCACCCTATCCTGCGACACTGTACTTTCAAATTGCCCGTGAAGAGATCACTTTAGTCTAGGTTTTCGAGGCTGCGAGATATTTGGCTCGCAGCTTAAAGATATCTATCTCTCCCACCTATTCCTCGCTTCAAAAATTCATTTATCACGTTACCCGTCATTTTGGCCACGGTATTCTCATACTCATCCCACGCCAATGACGGATACCAGTTAATGCTCCCCACTGAGAAGACCGCCCCACCTCCATTCGTCTCGTAGTAAACAATGTCCGAGCGGATTTCCCTTGTCTGTGTGCCTCTCGTGGCAATTATCGGGTAAGAAGCACACTCGCTAGCGATGCCAAAGCCATCAGGATGGCCCATAGAGGTGGCCACAACAACTCCGTTCAGCGGACTGCCCTGACTGAGGTCAAAGCTATCCATCTCATCCCCGCTTGCACCACCACCAAGCCCAAACTCGCCGATAAGCTCGCCGTCCGGGATTCCCTCAAACATCCACTGATACTGTTTACTTCTCCCGGCCTCAGTCCGCTCGTAAGGTACACCAGGAGGCCGACCCTGACTGCAGAAGGCTACGCCAAACAGAGCGTGCGACGAACGACCCTGCGACCTCCACAAAGCGCCTAGTTGCCCATTCAGACTGAGCGTCCACTCTCCCGCGTCTCCTGTATATGAGCGCACGCCGGACTCGCCGCGTCGCACCTCAACTCGCCATGGTCGCGCAGGGTCCCAGGCCGTGACCCAGTAGAATCCGTTACCGCCCAAGTACATTAAATTCCCCCCACGCCGGGCGTAATTCTCATATGCATCGTAGACTTCGGTGGTTGGATATTCGGGATGGCCGCCAGTAATAACAGCACTGTATGGCATAAGAGCGGAGCAGCCTTCGAGATGTAAATCATGATCAGTTAGGATATCGTAAGCATAGCCTTCTTGCTCTAGATACCCGATCATTATCGTCTCGCCGCTGAGATGGCGCGGACGCCCTAGACCGAAGGAGATAAAACCAGGTTTCAGATTCATGATTGGCCGTTTCGAAGAGGAATATATGTTACCTGACTGGTCATTATGTACATCGTAGGTCGAGAGTCCGAGGTCTAGGCGTCGGTAGTTCCGATCCGAGTCGACTGTTGGAGTCGGCTGGATATCTGTAAGTGCTGCGCCCGTGCCACCGGAAGATGAACGGTTAGGGTCGCCGAGTTTATCGTTCGCATACGCGAGATATGTGAACGTGGGAAGGACAAGCGCGACTTTAGGTGTAGTTTGAGAGGCCGTCGTAGGAGTATTGCGGATGATAAAGCTAATCATGTCACTCGTCGGGCGTCCTTGAGTGCTCTGAACCTCGATGGCGTAAATACCAGATCGGGCGTCGAGAGGGACTGTAATAGTAAAGTCGGTTTCCCAAAAGGCATCATCGAGATCATCTTCGTGGAAGTGAATAGCACCATAACCATACTTGGCTTTTGTCCAGTCGACTTGAGTGCCATCCCAGTCATGGCCACGTACAGCACGGGTTGGAGCATTGACAAGAACTCCATGGTGTCCGCCGCCAGAGATATCTAATATGGTGTCTTCGGAGATATTTCGTGCGAAATCATAGTGGACCAATACTCCATCCTTGAGCGTTCTGATTAGCGGACTGTCGATTCGTCCGTTGAAGAAATTTGTGGCTCGTGGGAATGCTTTTACTGGTGATTCGGCAAAGCTTGCAGCAATCAACAATGTGGCATCAGAATTCATACAAAAATCGTTGGCCATAGTCTCTTCCAGTGAGACGGGTGGTGATGTTTTCTCGGTTACTCGTGGCACTGGTTCCAAAGTTAAATATACAACCCTTCCTTGAAGGAGGAGGCGCAAGGCTATCCAGCGTTTATAAATCGGGGTGAACTTGGTCGGAATCAAGTGAATCTCGTTACCCGTTCCGATCCAGAGCTCAACTCGACCGTGCGAATTAATGACTATGGCAAAGCCACGTTTCCTGGGCACATCGATGGTGGAGATGATCGACTGTGGGTGGCCAGCCTGAACCAGGTGCGGCTGGAAGTAAAGAGAGATCTCGAGGTCGCTTATGACGGAAGATCTACACCAGTGCTGCACTTGGGCGAAGGAGCCGCACCGAGCAAGCTGGAACCTTCCCTTGACTTTCCCTGTCGGAATGGATGTAATCTCCGTGAGTGTCTTCTTAGGAGAATGGGGTAGATCGACGCCCTGAATTACTCGTACAGTCCGATGCTTGTATTCTGGCTCTGTGCAAGACACCTAGACAAGGTGTCAGCGATCATTTTTGTGTTCGTGCTGCATGTGACAGTAACCTTACTTTGATCGCAATGGTATCGCCAGGCTTTGCGATCCACGGGTCTGCATAGCCTGTAATCTCTTCCGGGTAATCATCCGGCACATTCTCCACGGTCCCCATCGTTTTTGAGGTATACAAGGCTCCAAAATAACAACAACAACAATTATAATAACAACATTAAATTCGCTGATGTTGAGCTACTACGACTTTACGAATAAAAGTCGAACTAAAGACCAAAACCCCGTGTAGGACTTTACTGGTAGATGATACTAGACCGTTCGCGACCCAAGTGGGTTTATGTGAAGGCGAAGATGAAGCAATGTGATCTCAAGCTGACTGAACACGGCCTCGGCTCCGGCAACTTGCGAATATGGCTGATTGGTGGACCCTCAAAAATAGCCTCGGGTCACAGTGACCTTCGGCTCCGAGCACGTTTGTCCGAGGTCATTATCATGGGCTTCCGATTGTGCTCGGAACGATGGAAGAAAAAGTCAACTACTCGTGTAACAAAGGAGATCTTATCCGGTCTCATATCCACAAATGAGCGGGTAATGCTGACGCTTCGATGGGTTTACTTCTTGATGCGACCTTGGCTAGCTGAGGTTTAGTCGATCGAAGGGAAAAGACTAACTATATCTCACGTGCACCTAATTTTACAACGCACATATTTCTAGTCTTTACACAGACATCTTGGTCACATCACCTTAATGCCACACACTAAAAGCCTGGTCGCACCCAAAATGAGCCTCGTGACAGATTACTCTCCATCCTCCCCACAACCGCAACCGCAACCGCAACCGCAACGTCGCCGAAGACAATTGCGAGCCTGTAATGCTTGCCATAAGAGAAAGGTACGCTGTGACGCGGTCGGGCGGCAGACGTGCTCGAACTGCGAAGCCGTGGGAAACATATGTCGGTAGGGATATATCCATCCGAAAGTATCCCTGGATCAACATGTGCTCACCGTTGTTGTTTCTGGTGTTGAGTAGGTTTGATGTCGTTGAGGCCCTGTCCCGTAAGAACAACGATCGAAGGCAGGGTCGTAGTCCTGTCACTGCATCATTCACTAGTAGCTCCGAGATCGGTCAAGCGAACCAAAGTGCACCGTCACCATCACAGACAGGTGCCATTGTAAATATACATGGGGCCCAACAACGCTCCACGCCAATACCAGGCTTGGATCATGTGTTAGACGCTGCGGCTCAAGATCAGAGCAACGAAACCCTGGTCGACAATGGGCTGGTGGATTTTTACCGGCGTGGCATCCATTCGCAAACGTGGACGCTTTTCGACAAACCCTCTGATGCTCGAATGTGCTACATTGGCACTTCGTTGTCGAATTTGTCCCAACTGGTCAGCGTCGAGAGGTGTGGTGATGGCAGTGCATTGCACTATCCTACTCCTCAGATCCGCCGCATTGTCTCATGGAAGCCAGGGACGGATCTCCCTAATTTCCAACACCAGAGCGACCTTACGCATGACTTGACTTTGTTCCCAGCACAAGATGTGCGCGACGCCTTAGTCGACGCCTTCTTCACGGAGATTCATCCTGGTTTTCCCGTGGTCGACGAGAGTGAATTCCGTGCGAGCTACATTGATAAAGAGTCCCCTCCCCCGCTCTTACTGTACCAAGCTGTCTTACTTGGCGGCGCACGCGTCTGCCAGCACCCCAAGGTAGCAGAGTCTCGGTCCTTCGTTAAAGCAGTTCTTTACCGGCGAGCTAAAACTCTGTGGGATATGCGTTTCGAGAATGATAGAGTGACTCTAATTCAGGCCGCGTTAATTTTCTCGTGGCATGTAGAGACTGCAGACAATGTTAGCGCGGGGAGCTACTACTGGATCTCCGTGGCTTGTGGGATAGCGTATGGGTTGGGAATGCATAGAAATCTGACACAATCCTCGTCCACGGTGATGCCGCAGCCTGCTAGACACCTGTTCCGGCGGTTGTGGTGGACACTATTTCAGTCCGCTGTTGCCACCGCACTGGAGCATGGAAGACCATTGTTGATTCAGATGAAGGATACTGACCAGCCACCGCTGACGGAAGCAGATCTCGTCGAAAGCGACGGGTCAGTGAACAGAAACATCCACCTGGAGTACTGTGTTCAGAATAGTACGCTCTGTGAAATAATTGCCGACATCATGAACATGCATTCTCCTGGCTCACTGCAAAAGAATAGTCTCGCGGAAAGGGGCACTCTGGACTGTCGACTGGCTGCCTGGCTTATGGCTCTTCCGCCCATGCGTGACTTCTACATGTTGCAACTTAGTCTACACTACAACACGGCTCTTCTTCACCTTGATCGCACAACAATCCAGATGGTCACCGCGCCAGATCCCGCTTACTCGTCTAAGCTGTGTGGTACGGCCACCGACTCGATTGTGAGCATCTTTGGGTCGATGATCCAAGCACAAACCATTCGCAAATGTTACATTACCAGTTTGACAGCAGTAATGGCAGCGGCGATTCACGTAACACGCGAAATGCACCTCGCGATCCAACAACACATGACGTTACTCGCTCTGCAATCCCAGTCTCAGCTTGAAGCCCTTTTCCCCATCATGGGAGAATTGGCTCAGTCCTGGCCGACTGCAAAGGCCATCCTCAAACTTTTTCAACATATCTTGGAGCGATCCAAAACAGCAATGGTAGCCCAGTCTGTGAACAACGTCTCCAATCTTGATGCTCTACTCACCCCAGACCTGGAATACCCACCAATGGACTGGGATCTGATTTTCTCCACCCTGCATCCCGACGATTCCCTTGAGCACACTGGTCAGGACTGGTCTAACGTTGCTTCTTGGATACGGAATTAAGCAACCCTTGGTCCCCAGCTTGCAGATGTTGTTTTCTGAGGTCGGCTTTACAGCTGCGTCTGCGAGCAGATCTGACATCAGGCCCTAACTGATGTAGAGTCCTGGGCTGGCATTTTCCACAGTATCTCCATCACCTATCCGATGACTGGGAGTTGGGTATGATTTATCTGTACACGAGGTGGTTGTAATCCACAGCCTTGAGCATGGAAGGTCCCACATTCACTGACTGATAGACCGGTGAGGTGATTTGACCAATATGTCGGACTTTTTATGTGGTTTGACTACGTCCATCACCCCGAGAGAGTGGTTGAGGATGGCAGTATGACGAAAGCAGATAGATCATGTAAATTCAGGCGATTTGTTACTCCACGTAAGACTGCGTAGACCGGGTGCGGTCTACGCAGTTTTGGAGCCGGGTGAGGAGTTCCTTTGTCTCCTTTGTCTTCACAACTGCTTGACATGCTTGTCCAACCAGTGCTGTATAGGTTCGCGAGAACATTAATTTGCACCGAATCGCGCCGAACACCTGATGCTGGAGCCGGGTCAATATTCACCGCAGGAGTACCATAGTTTCTTGCAAGTCGTGGCAAATTAGATGCCAACATTTATACCTTCATCCGGATTCTGAACTTTTCCCACAAACGTTCCATTAGAAGCGATGACGGCTTCAATTTCAAATGACCCTCGTTCGGCAGCTATATTCCCCTAAGATGAAGCAGAGGCAGACATTTACTCGGCTCCCCGGCTCAAATAATGTAGCTGAAGCCTTCTTTGGACACTTCTTTCAATATAGACTCTAATGTCGCAAGAGAGTTAACAATGATCCTCATATTACTTTCTTACGTCTGGCGCGCAATCGTAGCGCAGACAGAAAATTAACTCAACTTCGAATTTATCCAGTCCGCTCAAAAGGAAAAGCCGACAACATTAAAAAAATTCCACACAAACGTTTCTCCAGACAAGCTCTCTTTTATCATCGTCCCGGATGTCTCAAAAGAGGGCGCTTTTGAGGAAGCCATCAAGTCTGACCCACCATTCGAGATTGTCATCCGTGCAGCTTCCCTCTTCCATTTCAACACGACTAATCCCAAAAGGACGTGGTCGACCCTGCCGTGGTGGAAACAAAGGATATTACCAAGTCGATCAAGAAGCACGCGCCTACCGTGAAGCAAGTGGTGAGCCCATGCATCCTGTTGCGAGTCTTCAATTGGCGGGTGGTATATACAGGTATTTGCAGCTGGGTGACGTGTCACACAGGTCATCACCTCATCCTTCGCATCCATGATTGATGGCCTCGAGGTCGTGTAGGATACGTACAATGACAAGTACTGGAACCCTGTGACCGAAGCCGAAGCAGCTGCCGACAGCGTTGACGGGAAATGGGTCGACCACTCTGGGTAATCACTCTTTCGCGCGACAGTAATGACCCTTGGGTCACTCCCACTCCCTAGGTCACTCCCCGTACGTCATAACAGTGCCAAGATTACATTGTAATCCTTATCATCACGTGATACGGCTCGTGATGATAAGGTTGTACTCAGCCTCTTGATACTAACTAGTCTAAGATTAGTGATACCTGTCTTGGCGTTAAATCAACACGCCAAGGGATTTTACTGGGTTTGACCCTCTACCCACAGAGGTACACATTGGGTCGCAGGAGTGATCGACCAATTTCCCGTCAACACTGGCTGCCGACCAGATCAATGATTATGACGAAGGGGACGGTTGCGGAAATGGCGGCCTTGAAATTCCTGGAGAAGGAAAAGCCCCAACCTCACCATCACGATTCACGAGCGCCTGTCCACCTACCGTCTTTGGATCAGTGGCACACCAGCTGCCATTGCTGGACGGCATCAACACGTCCAACGGATGGCTTATAGACAACATTCAGGCCAAGCACAAGGACGCCAAGGAGATCACAGAAGCCTCCATTGGGATCGATGTTCGACACGGTCAAGAGCTTCAGTACTATCGTGGTGGGACAAATCTAGGTAGTAGCTAGGACAGATCAAAAGACAATAGATATCAGCACCTGGAACTTGACCATGCCATAATGAGGATAACAGCTGTGAATGATCATGCCAAGGAACATACAGATATTGTTCAAAGTATCCAATCAAAACATGAATCAATACCCAACAACCTGGTTTGAGAATCCCAGAGCCTTGATTAAGCATGTACGGTGAGATGTATCAATGTATCTACAACTAAAAGTTAAAAACGAAAGGCTGACATCGATCGTCAACTGCCATGCTTTCATGTCATTGTCGGTAATGTTTCAGCTCACCTCGCCGGCTACTTTGCAGCATGCATATAGCCGTGCCCCTCAGATATCTAATGACTATTCGACTCTGACCTCAAGCCCAGACACTGGCTGATCCTCCAATAGAATACGCGGTCCTTTGAAATGCTTACGGGCGTATACAACCCAGTTGATCAGTCCCAAGATGCCGATGAGGGCAAGCACGACTGGTGTGTAATCTGGACAATAGCATCAGCACGAAATATCCCGAGTTACCAGTTGTTAAATGTCAGCATGTATGAGGTCGGAAGAGATAGAATAAAGATGTGGGCTGAACAAGGAGCTTGACGAGAGAGTGATGCCGGAGGGGGCATGTGCTATAGTATTATATGAAGGACAGTACTCACTCAGGTTTGACCAAGTGACTGGCCGGAAAGGAGGTAGCGCAAAGCATACTACCAGTACAGGTATGATCATGGCAACGAAGATGGTTAACATCCAGCCTAAAACTTGTGGGATGGCAAATTCTCGGCTTTTTGGTAAAAACTTTTCTGAACGTCGCCTATACATGAGTAAGATAACAGGAATCCAAATTCCTAGTAGCTGATGTACGGCCGAAGAACTGATGATGGCATTGAAAGCTGTACCAACAATGTCAGTCAAGGAACAAAAGTCGCGAAAATGTGTCCCCCGTGCCTTGTGGAGGGAGATCTGATGAAAGGCATCCTTCATAAAGAAACTTAAGTACACTTACCTATCGAAGACGCCAGAATCAGAAAGCCACAGAGTGCGAGTAAGAGCCAATTCAGGAAAGTAGCCCAGACAGGGACATTCAATACTGGATGAATACGGCGAATGATGTGGGAGAACGCAAATCCATCATCTCTGGCAAAGGACCATACAAGACGAGACGAGCTCTGGAGTAGTGCATTGAGAATGAAGAAACCCAAAACACACCCTGCGCACAACAGAGCTGCAGCAGCATCGGCAGATCGTAGCCCTTGAGCATTAATCTCGAAGGGAACGAATCTACATTTAACTTTAGTTCGAGTGTGAAACCGTCTTGGAAGAATATTGTACTCACCCCGAACTTTCGGTAATAGTTTGGAAATCACTGATGCTGTAAAGCAGAGCGATCGCGAAAGGGAAAGCCGTACAAAATCCGACGATAATGACACCGACACAGGCTCGCGGCACAATCTTCCGAGGGTTCTTCGCCTCTTCAGACAAGTGTAGGGCACCATCGAGCCCACCATACATGAAGGCAGGGGTGATAAGGCCCGTCAAGAAACAAACACCGTTGGGCCAGCCGGTTTTGTTGATGAAAGTAGTCCAAACGAATTCGTGGGTAGCCTTAGGAGATGCACGGCCTAAGATTCCGATAAAAGTGGCCAAAAATATGGCGATGCTGAGTATGACTGAGAACCACCGAGGTCAGCACGTACTCCATCGAGATCGAGTCAGATACGTTCCGCTAGCTACTTACAGCCAATGGTATGCGTCACAGGTAGTCTATTCAGGATTAAGAGGTTGTAAAATAGGGCTAGTACCCCTATTGCTTGGTAGATGAGAAAAAGGTGCCACGCTTCTCCTTGGGCCCCCGGGTTGAAGTATCCAACAAGCGCCATTATTTGGGTCGCCGTGATGACCATCACCGCTGCACCACTGGAAACCCACTGGAATATTGTAATGAAGCCGCAAGCGTATGACAAGGACCGAGTCATTCTTTTAGGAGCCAATATAGAGGTGAAATGATACTGACCACCGGCAGTGGGATATACACTTCCCAGCTCTGCGATGAGAAGGCTGATGCACAGATATATTGCAGTGATGAGAATCGTTCCGTAGATCAGAGTCACAGGGCCACCTTGCGATAAGGCGATCTGAATGCTAGTAGACAGACCAGCCCAACTGCTGCAAATGTTGAAGCACAATGCTATCATTGTTAAAAGCCCAATACTTCTCCTGACATTGGGCTCACCCAAGATCGTTCCAGCGACGTCGGGGTCGGCCGTCGATGACTCCGCCTCGTGCTGACGAACCTCAGAAGCCTGCACATCTTCGACTTTGAAGGACAAAACAGGGTCAGCGAGCGTTTAGCAATTTGAATTGCTAAATCTTGTTATATTTACTTACCAAAACTGAGTTTTAGACGATCGTTGGCAGCAAGTTTGGCATCTCCAGAAGTCATTTCGTTGTTTGTCGATAGTAGATGGGACGACCAGAGCAGTGTCGTTGAGAACCAAGTTAGCATAAGAGAGAATTATATGGTATCCGGAAATTGTGAGTCGGAGGGGGGCAACTCCCATGGTCAATCAAGTTTGAGGAAGGGGGCAGTGCATCACCTAAGGGTCTCAAGTCTCGGAGCCGAAATAAGCATGATCTAGATATCGAATGTGTAAGTGGGACTAGCCCGCTCACTGTGACAATAACCTCGCTATCATGACTCCGCATCGGTACACCTAGACGGAGGATTTCGGCTCTTCTCAATAAGTCTAGCCGTGCCAGGGTCTCACTTTAGGGGAACGGACGTGCCATCCCAGGGGCAGCCAGCGTAGTTTATTGGCAGATAGCAAGCTTGTAAGAAGAGCAATAGAATTTCCGAGCTTGCAAGGCTTGTCAGTCTTCCAGACTACTAGTTGAACGAAATAGAGCCCAAAATTCTCTGCGGAGAGTTCAGCGTCGTTAGAAGATCTAATTTATCGTAGTCAAGCTGAGAATTAAGAAGTCGACTAGATCCTCGAATCATGAAGCTACACTTCTCCTTATCACATAACGACTTTATGGGACTCACTGCAGGGCGCAGCATCGTGAGTAGTTCGTGCTCTGTTGAAGCGTAAAGCTCTATCGCTGTCCTTGCGAGATTTGCTGTCTGCCACTCAACTCCATCAAGTGCTCTGATATGGCTGAAGCCTTAGCTTGGCGAGACCTCGGCTCCGCAGCACCCGAGCCGGTCGTGGTGATCGAGATTATCTATGTGGGATTAAGCGCGCAAGATCTTTATTTCTGGAATCAATATGTTCAAGCTCTGGCGAGAAGGAACGCTGCTGAATGCGTTCACTAGATTGAGCTAGAAGTGTAAGTATTTCAAGAAGGGCACCACCCGCTGATTTGCAGTCGTTGCTTCGACAACTTTCTATTCGCCATGACGACATCCAAGGCGCACAATGCAATTATCTACGATAATCCTGGATCATTGTCTTTGAAGTGCGTACAGGTCAAGACTCCAAAGCCGGGTCCAGGACAAGTGCTAGTGAGGCTCTCTCACACAGGACTGTGTCACTCTGATTATGCCGTCATGACAAATGGCTGGAGCTGGCTGCCTGATTTGCCTGGAAAAGATCAAGTTGGGGGCCATGAAGGTGTCGGACGAGTTGTCGAAATAGGGGCAACACTACCCGGAAATACAGTCCTCTGGAAAGTCGGTGACAGAGTTGGAATCAAATGGCTCTCTTCTGCCTGTCTTCACTGCCTGGCTTGTATGTCCAGCCTCGAGGGATCATGTTTGCATCCAACTGTTTCAGGATATAACACACCTGGCACATTACAAGAATATGTGCTGGCACCGGCATATTATGTTACTCCTATCCCACAAGGAGTCTCGCCGGAAGTGGCTGCGCCCTTGCTCTGTGGCGGACTTACCGTGTACTCAGCTTTCCAGAAGGTGCAAGCCAAACATGGAGAATGGGTAGTGGTCTCTGGGGCAGGTGGTGGTCTCGGTCACTTAGCATGTGAAATTGGCAGTCGAGCTTTGGGTTTTCGGATTCTCGGGATCGACACATCCGAGAAGGAGCAATTCGTCAGAGATTGTGGTGCACAAGAGTTCCTGAGTGTGGGCGATGAAGCCCTAATAGAGAAGGTTCGACAAATCACAGGTGGTGGCGCCGCTCTAGTGATGGTCTGCACTGGTGCAAATGCGGCGTACGCTCAAGCTCTTGACTTCCTCAGATTTCATGGCATCCTGATGGCTATCGGACTGCCTGAGAGAGATCAACAGCTTCCGATTCAAAGTGCCAATCCTAACAAACTGATTACGCAACAGCTTACTATAATGTCGTCCTCGGTAGGCAATAGGAAGGAGGCTATGGAAGTCCTAGATCTTGCAGCTCGAGGAATCATAAAGCCGAAAATCTTTGTCCACAAGCCAAACGAGGTAGCTGCAGTCTTTTCTAAGATGACACATGGACAGTTACTTGGTCGTGCAGTCATTACATTAGATTCCGAAGCTTGGGCCTGAAGATAACTGTGACAATGGGAAAGATACTATGACTACCAATTCAAGCTGAACTCCAGTCTCATCGACCGCCGAAGGTGTCCTAGTCAAGGTGATAACTTTCCACCTAAACGTCTGCCTATCGCTCTTTCTCTTTCTGCGCCAGGTTGAAAATGGGGTAGAAGGCCGGATTTACGTGGGTAGACGAATGGAGGTCTCTGTGCCACTCTCCAACCAATATCTTCGGAGAACTAAGTACAGATCTTTCCAGGGTTTGCTCGGTACAATCGACAAATACCAGATCGAAGGTGGAAACGCGAGAAACAAAGTGGAGGAACTCATGAAGACATTGGAAGTGATACAGAGGCATAGCTGGAGATCAATGCCTGTATCATGCGGAACAGTTCATCACACTTGACAATTCACTCGATTATCTTGACGGACGCGCTCTGGATTGCCTGTGATGACGAGTCTCATACGATACGAGAGCACATATTCTATTGAAGTAGTGAAGCTCGAAATATTTCGATCCATACTCTATTCCTCCGGTCTGAACCCGGAGACATCAGAGATGTTTTTGACTTAGTAGCATCATTTAATGAATGTCAGCCCACGGTCGAGACGTCCGAGTTTCAACCAAGCATAATCTGGAATGAAGCCTTTACGACCTGTCCACGGGCTTTCCGCCGCAGATTTGGGCAGATTAGCCGCTCCGAGTGTAACGTAAGTCGATTGCAGGTTTATTGTTGAGGCTGGCAACAGGGATATCGACTCTGGGAGATATGGTACAGCTGCCCTATAACTCTGCCTTTCGAGGTACTTGAGGTATTTGCAGATGAATTTTGCCGTGATATCTGCTCCGAGCGTCCATGAGGCATCGGTGTAGCCGAAAACAAAAGCGGCATTGGGCATATCCTGGATCATCACACCGTTCCACATATACTTTTCCGAAGGGTTGAGAGGTTTCCCATCCACCTCGATCTTAACGCCGCCAAACATCTGTAATTGGAGACCCGTTGCAGTGACGATGATATCTGCTGCCAACTTCTTGCCGGACGCTGGTACTATACCATCAGGGACGACTTCTTGGATGATGCTAGTTTCCACAGTGGCTTTGCCAGATTGGAGGCTTTTGAAGAAGTCACCATCAGGACAGAAGCAAACACGTTGCTGCCAAGGCCGATAGGAAGGATTAAAGTGCGGATCGTACGGTATCTGCACGGGGAGTTGCTGGGTCGTGCTTTTCTCTATCATCCTTCTTGCTCCATCCGGCCATCGATGACAGTACCAAATGAAAAGACGTCCACTGATGATCCATAACAACCGTCGAACCATGAAATATAACTTCTGGGAGAGGAGGTGACAATACCATGGTCGCTTCAAGGCTTTGTTAGGTATCGAGAGGATATAAGTTGGGCTACGCTGTAGCATTGTGACTTTGGCGGCTTTTTTTGCTAGCGACGGAACGAGTGTTATGGCCGTAGCACCACTGCCGATAACCACGATCTGTTGATTTGCATAGTCTAGGTCTTCAGGCCAGAATTGGGGATGAACTGTTTGACCTTGGAACTGCTCGATCCTTGGGATTTTGGCCTCAAGAGGTTCATTATAGTTGTAATAGCCTGTGCCGAAGACTAAGAACCGAGCTTTATACTGGAGCTGCTGACGCCCGTATAGTGCTTTCAATGTCCATAGGCAGTCTTTCGAAGACCAAGATGCGTTCGTTAAGAGGTGACCGTATTGGATTTTCTTGTCGATGCCATGCATCGAAGCAGACTTGTGCAGATACTGTCTGATGGATTCGCCATCCGCTATTGGGCTGAGCTTCTCCCATGGACTCCATTCAAATCCAAACGTGAAAAGATCCGAGTCCGAGCGAACACCTGGGTAACGAAAGAGATCCCAGGTGCCACCCATTTGCCCTCGTCCCTCTAAGATCATGTAAGTGTATTTGGGAAAGTGACTTTGGATTCGGTATGCAGCGTTGATTCCCGAAATTCCAGCTCCGACAATGAGAATGTCGAGTACATCATTCGCAGGTAACGAGGCCCTAAATTTTTCCGCCATGCTAATTCTCTTCTCGTCAGCAGAAAGCTCGGCCGAGGCGATGTGCAGGTAAATGATGAAGGAGATAAAACTACGGACAGATCGTTTTATTTTGGTCCTGCTCTCGAGTCTGGGTTTGCACTAATATAGCAGTATCACTTGCTGAGCGCGACCATACTGGTTTCTAGGGAGCCTTGACAGGGTTTGCCACCAACACCAAGCCGATTCCTGAACATACGAAGTACGAGAGGAATATGAGCGAGAATGAGCGAATACGAGGCCTGAGACTCAATCTCGCGATGCGGATGTTCGGTACTTAGGGTCCTGGCTGGCTACGTCGGCTCCGAGTAGGAGCCGTTGGTAGTGGCAAGGAATTCGGCAAACGATACGGTGATTACGAGTTTTGGGTCAGCTCTTTCATTCCCCATGCAGCCAGATTAGCAGTTGAACTTTGTGAGCACAGAGAAAGTTTAAAGCAGACATGGAGGTTCTGGAACAGCGAATAGTACTTCCAAGCCAATTTCAAGAAAGACCTGTCGACCATCCCCCCTCTCGTTGACATTTTCCTATTTCTGTCCACTTCTATCACAAGAAGAGAACCACAAAATGTCCTTACAGAGCCTGTTCCGTTTGTCGACCATACAGCATCTGTATCGGTCGTCACGCTTGACGTCTGCCTATGTTGGAGTTAGAGTCCAAGGTGTTCTACAATCCCATACTATTAGAAAAGGACTTGCCGTTTTGATAGCACTGCGTCTATTGAAGAGCCTCAGTAACCTGCTGTCATGGTATGCGATGAACAATTGGAGCTCTGTGAAGCCATGGAATCCGAAAGAGGAGCTTGTGGTCATTACTGGAGGCAGTAGTGGGATAGGCTGTCAAATTGTGGATGATCTGGTGAAGTTGAGGGTCAAAGTGGTCATACTCGACATTCAAGCACCAAAGACAGAGCTTCGTAAGTGAAAATCGTCGTTCAGAAGTAATTCCCCCAAGTCTGATCATAAATTCTAACATGAAAACACTAGCAACTGGTGCATTTTTCTATCGTGCCGATATAACATCGCGTGCGAGTCTGAAAGCCGCTGCCGATCTTATCCGTGTCGAGCACGGCGATCCAACTGTGCTCATCAACAACGCCGGTGTTGGAAAAGATGGCACGATCCTCGAGGAAAGCGAAGAAGACATCCGCTGCACTTTCGAAGTCAATATTCTTTCGCATTTCTGGACAGTCAAGGAGTTTCTGCCGGCGATGCTCAAGAGCAACCACGGTCATGTCATCACGATTGCGAGTGTAGCGAGCTTTGTGGCATTCGGACAGGCTGTGGACTACTGCATCTCTAAAGCTGGTGCTTTGGCTTTCCATGAGGCATTGACACAAGAAATTCGAGGCTTTTATGGCTCTGAGAAAATCCGCACAAGGTATGCATCATTGTCTTTTACCTTTGGCAGCATTTTCTAGCGAGGTAAATACCAACTGATACGTCACTACAGCATAATTCACCCAACATGGATTCGTACACCACTGATCGAGCCGCTCATTGCGACCGGGAAGTTTACACAGCGCGTGCTCGAAGTGACCGACGTGTCCAAAGTGGTTGTGAAACAGATCGTGAATCAAAGTAGTGGCCAAGTCGCCATACCGGCTTCGGCACAAAATCTTGCTCTACTTCGGGCTCTTCCCATCTGGCTACAAGAGGCAGTGAGAAACCATGTTTCTGGGGAGTTTATAAGACTGAGGAAATCGGCGCCTGGGTCGATGTGAAGCAGTTCTGGTGTACAGAGTACCAATCGTCAATTGGCTCATGACTGACCAAATATTGAGTTGTTCAGACCATCGAGCCTTAGAAGTTGTCATTGATCGTTGATCTGATGTTCTACCATGCAATTTATGTCATCACTACATGAGCCTCAAATAGAATAGCAGACATATGTCTGGAAGCCAAATCAGGAGGCAGTAGTCAAGTCTCAAGACTTGAACGGGTCCCAAGAAAATTTCAAAAAGTACTATGTGTGAAATCCTAGTGATACGTAACAGTAGGGGAGTTTCTTCATAATCTTCGGTTATGACTTCAGGGAGAGAACTCGAGACCGCGATACTAGTAACACATGGAAAGTATTTAGATTTTACTAGTCTCCCTCGATATGAGGCATACCTTAGAAGACAAGAATCCATCCGAACAAAAGGATGTGAAACCGTATCTCGTGTCTCGTATCCGCTTTCCGTCGTACATCGTAAAGTTTGCAACGTTACTTATCGGAATACTTCACAATCCACATAACATCCCATTGGTCATGTGGCAGTTTTGTGAATGGATAGCAGTCAAAGACTAGGGTTGTCTCATGCCAAGCACGGATCCACACTACGGCGCGGAGCCGAATAGACTTTGCATTTCTTCTCATTGTCTAGTGTATATATGGAAGATGGCTGTAAGAGATAGAGATATTGGCATTGCGAATCTTCAGAAAGCCTCCCAAACGACTTCATCGATGTCCACACCCGTTCTGCTGTTGCTCTCAACAGCCGTGGAAGGGCTTGCAGTGGCTTTGGTCGTACCTCGAACAGTGCCTGTTCGTTCTATAATAACTATTCTTTTGCTTTTCATGTTGAATGTCTCTCTCTGGTTACTTTACAAAATATTCATTTATCCGAGTTTCTTCAGCCCCCTCCGTCACCTTCCGTCCCCAAAGGTATGTGTGGTCAAATGATTCCCTTCCGTCGATTAGAGCCCTCTGAAATGACATTACACATAAGGGGGCCCACCCAATATTCGGCCATACTGCGTCTCAATTCAAAATACCTCGTGGCAGCGATCATCTTAAGTTCACAACGGAAATCCCTAATAATGGCCTCATTCGCCTCAAAGGATTCTTTAACACCGATGAAGTTCTAATAACCAGCCCGAAGGCGATCGCGGAAGTTCTTGTAGCAAAGCCTTACGATTTCCCAAAGACAGAGCGAGACCGAGGTCTTCTGAAGCTCCTGATAGGTGAGGGGCTCGTGGTTGCGGAGGGAAACTATCACAAGATACAGAGAAAACACAGTCTGCCGAGTTTTGCTTTCAGACCGATCAAGATGCTCTATCCGCTATTCTGGAAAAAGGCCACAAAGATGACGAGAATGATGGCTAGAGACGCCTTCGGAGATTTGAAAGCTACAGGAGTAATGGATGTGGAGCACTGGGCCCCGAAAGCCACTCTGGACATCATCGGCGTTGCTGGTCTTGGAAGAGACTTCAACACCCTAGAAAACTCTGGCGATGAACTTGTGCCACTTTTCGAGTACTTAACCACTTTTACCCCGGAAATGGGTCGTCTAGCTATGTGCTATACCATGTTGGGGGAAACACTAACGAAATTGCTTCAGCGTCCGACTTGAAAAAAAGTGACACACGCCTCTGCAAACCTCCGACATCTCTCTGAGCAGTTGGTACGAAGGAAACATCGCCTAAATCAGAATCCGGATGACAAATCGGTGGACACACTGTCTTTACTGATCAAATCAAACGTCTTCTCAGACTCGCAGCTTGTGGACCAGCTTTTGACAGTACTTGCTGCGGGGTAAGTGCTTCGACCTTAGTAATTGTTTCCGCTTGTTAATAATGTGTTCAGCCACGAAACGACTTCCTCGGCATTTACATGGATGACCTATCTCCTGGCAATTCATCCGGATATTCAAGCACGCTTAAGAGCAGAGATATATGATGCGATACCTCGTGACATTTTTGACAGACCAGATTCGGAGATGGCTGCGATTCTTGAGTCTTTGCCCTTACTCAATGGTGTCTGTAATGAGACGCTGCGCATATACCCAACCGTCCCAGTTGTGACCCGCGTGAGCAAGAACCATAACACTATTCTCGGCCAGGAGATAAGGCCAGGCACACTCGTCGTCATGGTCCCATGGGCCGTCAACAATGACCCTGGCATATGGGGCCCAGAGGCCAGCTCTTTTATACCGGAGCGCTGGGTCGACCGTACTACGGGAAAGCCAAATCATACCGGTGGTGCAGACACCAACTATGCAGTGATGACTTTCTTGCACGGACCACGGAGCTGTATCGGGCAGAATTTTGCGAAGGCTGAACTAAGGTGTTTGGCGGCAGCATTCGTTGGGGCATTTGAATTTGAAATGATGGACAAGTCAGAGGAAGTGGTGCCTGCAGGTATCATCACGACCAAGCCTAGAGATGGATTGAAGTTAAAGCTGAAGAGTGTCCGACCTTGGGTCTGCAGTGAATAAACTGGGTGAAAGCCGTGGAAATCACTGTGCAATCTCGTGGTTCGCGAAAGCGTTGAATTCTCTCGCAGACAATCGCTAAGCATATATTTGAATTTGCTGGTATGGACCCGTGTCAGACAGTGTGATCAAAGTGTGTCTGTTGAATGCATCGCGCCGCATTTGACAGGCATCCGCAACGCAATTCTCCCGCGTAGAGTGTACCCAACCTGTGTAGAACACTGCAGCGCCAATGCATGATTGTTCTTACGGTGCACTGGTATGCTGAATTTTTCCATAGAAAGCGACACGAATGAATATGGCACCGTTTTAAGAAAGAACTAAAATCAGAAAGACAGAAATGCTCAACCCAAACGATCCGCCCTATCAACCTGGCTCTGTCCCGGATTTCCCTAACGACGAATTTGAATCTTAGACGTTGGTGTATGAACCAATCCTCTGACCATGTCGAGCACCGTGGTCATACTGATGAAGCCTGTACGGTTTAAGAATTGAACATATATGATCCCACTGGAAATAATATGCTTCACCCTTAAGCTCATGAGGCAGTGGACAATAGGTCCGAACTTCTGGCGGCAAAGATCACTGAGTTCAGAATCCAATCTGTTCGAAAATATGATGGAGCACAAGTTAGACCCTCAGATAAATTTTTGACTTAACGTAGTCTAAGGCGATATACTGCAGTATACTCGGAGAACCTGGCCAGGTTGTGAGGACAAGGATGCGAAGAGAAGCGGTCTGCAAAGCTCATTTTGTGGCCGGGCTCTGGCTTGACAGATAAAGTTAACCTCCACTTCCCATGGATTTAGTGGCTGATCCACTCGCTGTTTGACCATCACTACATTTTTCGGTCAGGGTTGTTGTTTTCATTCTCAAGGGTCTGACCAGTCTCTTCCACATGGATCTGCAACTGTTTTCTTGCGTGGATTGGGACAATAACGCCCTCTTCAAGGAAGTAGTTGGTGTCTTTCATGTATTTCCAGACCACGTAAAAGAGGCTGGGCCAGCAGAGCATTGTAAGTGCGAAAAAAGCTGCATTTTCGTTCTCATATGGCTGGGCGGTAGCATCGCAGCCAAATGATATGGCTGTACCAGCGCTCAGGACTGTCGTGATGAAAATTCATAAGCAAATCGACCATTCGAAAATTTATGGGAGGACGACGATGGAAAGAATGGCACTTACGGCCTACAAATATACCCGACATGTGAGAAATCCGGCGGGGGTCGTTAGTCAGAGATCCAATAATCCAAACCACTGTGTTCTGAAACATGCCATACTGGCCGCCGTAGAAGAGGTAGATAATGACAGCTCCTGGATACGCTGCGTCGTTGATATCGATGGAAGGACCTGGAATATGACGGTTGAACTTCCAGCTAGATAGCCAGATGGTTTGCGCAATATAGCTTCCAGTGACCCAGATCATGATAATAGTGATGGCGATTAGGGCTCTTGTTTTACGTCGAAGTCTCTTGTTGTCCAGCAGCAGCCCACAACCGATCACTGTCGGGATCTGAGTGACATTATTCAGAACATTATTCAGCGAGCGCGTTCGCAGATTGTACGCGTATGCGTTCATGGATGCTAGTAAAGGCATGAACATCTCTGGAATGAAGGCCACAGGCAGCATTAAAATCATTATCGGATCGGTGAACATCTTGGACGTCTCTATGATGGATGCCTTCATGGATATTGGCTTGAATTCAGCGATATTTGTTCCATCAGATCGAATCAGCTTTTCCGGAGGGAGTATCATGGCACCGAAAATGAGCGAACAGCATGCTAGGATGACAAAGATGATATACACGGAATGTGGGACCCCGGTCGACTTTGCTATAAATAGTTGGTTAGTCCGCATATCAATTCTGAAAGAGATTGTGACGATGTATTACCATTCCAATTGATTCTGAGCGTACGAGTTAGCCCAAGTTTCTGATATCTGTGATAGCATGACTAAGGGCAATTACCCGAGCGCGATGCAACCACCAACTGTCGCGCCTAGCAGGTTTCCAGTCCACTGGATTGCTCTCCACATCCCCTTGTCTCTTTCCTCCGGGTATGTGTTCGCCATGTAAGCTATTAAGGTCAATTTCCACCCTCATAGCCTAGGAGAAGAGAGGCCAGCACATACACGCAGTTGTCCAAAGGCATCCAGCGCTCACACCGAGGTAAGCTCCTGCAAAGACAGGATACCAGAGGCGACCTGTGACGTCGTAGTACCACATCGCCCCTGGCATGGCTTGTCAGAGATCTAGACCAGTTATGAACTAGGTCCGACTTACCGGTATAAAGCGGATATCCAGTGACTCCGATACAGACGGTGAACCGGGGACCCAGCACGTTTATGAGGGACGATGCTAGAAAAGAGCTGAACACGAAGACTCCGTAGAGTACAGCATTACTGATGTCGGCCCTAGTCACAGAACTTGGCTTGCCACCACCAGCTCCCAACCCCTAGACACGAATAGCTTTGTTAGTGATATGTCGGTTTATTTTCAGGGGAAGTACTTGCCGTGATTGACGCATATAGTCCAGGATTGCAGAACAAACAAATAGTGATCAAGATGATCTGAATAAGGGGGCTAAAGGATCATGGTCATTAGTGACTCAGCTTGCCATATAAAAAGTTAGTGGTTTACTTGTTCAGTCGTAGAGCTGGAAGCTTCTGTTCAACGCTCCCACTATCTATGTGAGTGACGGGTGAGCTTGCTGTCTTGGCCATGATTAGGTCAGTCGATAGATGTGTTTTAGCTAAACTCTGTGCACTAGGCATTGAACGAGTTGATGTCTTCCACCAAGCTTTTGTACCTCGTACCTAAAGTACTGTCAGAACAGCACCCCCGCAGTACGATAAGGCCCATTTCCCCATGATTTGGAGAAGGCTCAGCTGAGATAGATAACAGATTAACTTCGGGTCCGTGGCAACTCGATAAGGGAGCCGAACCGGCAACCTGTCTCTACTTATCATGGTGGTGCTGACAGGGCCTTCGGCCGACTATGGTATCTACCTGAGCAACAAATGAATGGGTACTGGGCGGAGTGTATGACGAACTCAAAATCAATTACAAGAGCATTACTGGAAATTGGCGACCGTAACTACAGTCACCTATCTTACCACTCGTCAGTTACCTAGGGGGATAACTAACCCTTGCTGGTTAGTATTTCAAATATGTTCTCACAGAGCTAGATGATGATTTCGGAAAGTGCATTACGACTCTGATACTCTGGAACACGAGTATAGCGGAATCAAAGGTTAGCTTATCACTCGTAAGACTCAGCACATTCTGTGAATGTTGTTTGCCACCTGGAGGCTACAAATGTGCTTGGGCAGCGACCGCCTTAAGCTACTTAGATAGATATGAGTTGCCAAAGATGCATGTTCTGACTCTGTCACACTCGGTGCGCCAGATTCAACCTCAACCCAATCTCATTCACAGCATCTCATTGCCAAATAACTCCTCCAACACAACGGCTCTCAGGAGTTGGTTCCTTATCGATAAAGCGAGACATCATGGCTTCGCACTCCATCCTAAATTTGTCTGCTTCTTGTACTCTCAGTCTAGTGAGTGGTTGATCAATAGGTACTTGGCAAGACACTTAATCTTCCACCATCGGTGATCAACGACATGCCGTTGATGTAAGCTCCCGCGCGGCTGCACAACCAAAGGATAGCGCCGGCCATGTCTTGCTCATCACCCGTCCTGGTCGCTGGCACCCGAGTCTTCTCCCATGTACCTTCAACATTGTGGCGGGCCACCCTGCCCTCCCCGGTGTACATGTTGTGCGTCATTTCGCTATAGTAGTACCCTGGTACTAAGACATTGGCCCGAATGTCGTACTCGACCAGAACCGTGGACAGCATCTTCATCATGTGTATCACTCCCGCCTTGGCTGGCGAGTAAATCATGTCGTTGAGGAATTTGCGACTGTAGCCACCTGTTGAGGCGGTAGCAATGATTTGTGGGCGAGCAGTAAAATTTTCCTCGGTTGGTGGGTGAGGGCGTGTTCGGTTGCGGGCTTGTAACAGGAGCAGGAAGGCTGCGATCGTAAAGTGGGTCGCTGTCACGTTTACCGCAAACGTGTAGTTCATGGAGTCAAAGCTTGGAGACCAGAGATTTTCTGCAAACTTCTCGAGAGATAGGTACTTGCCGGTCTCGTCGGTAACCGGAGTTTCTGGGGCCATAACACCTGCATTGCAGACCAGCACGTCGAGGACCGGAGTGACGGATTTTACTTGCTCCACGCTTGACAGCAAGCTCTCCTTCGAGGTCACATCGCACGCGATTGGGTGGATGTTCTTGGTAGGCACGGAAGAAGCGACTGCCTCGAGGGATGCAAGACGTCGACCTAGGATGAACACGTTGGCCGCACCATTGAGGGCGAGGGCGCGAGCCATCATAGCACCTAGGCCGCTTCCACCACCAGTAATGACGATGTTGAGGCCATGGACGCTGAAGAGGCTGGCTGCGTCTAGTTTAGAGGTGGTCGTAGTCATGGTTGGGAATGATACAGTGGTTTTGAACAGGCACGGTTTGTAGTTGATATGCTAACTTACACAACGGATGATGACGAATATATTTCCCTATAATACGTTTTCGAGTACCAATAAAACAACGGATCTCAGTGATCCTCGGCAACTGCTTCATCATACGTGTGTATGGTATATCAGAGTTTAGCCCCCATAATTCCGGCCGGCGGTATCTCGGCTCCGAAACCTACCAGATATTGCAGTCGAGGAGTGGGAAATGCACTGTTTACAGGGTTTCCCCTCCAACTTACCTATCATCCGATAGGTTTGACTTCAGCAACTCGCCACTAGCTCATGCGAGATGCAGTTCAAGAAATGCACTCTTCGGCAGGCTTCTCAGTCGTCTTCGATGCCACAGCTCATGATTCGAATGACACTGCTCACCATTCGAGTTACTAAACGAAGCTCAAGATTTAGTTTATGGTATTAGTGCTAGTTATAGAGCTGTTCGTCTTTATTGGCTATTCATGGGCGAGCTCAAAAACAGAGCATCAACGACTTTACTCGTTGAAATTACCATTCGTTGTATCCAACCATCAAAGATGCCTGAGAAGCTATTGGAGTAACCAACCAATGATGGAAATTCGATTTCATCCTTGGTAGTATAAATGAATCGGCGACCAGGAATAGTGACATTATGGAGTTTGTAGCAAAATCTGGTGGTGGGATTAAACATCTCCGCCACTTATCGTTTAAATTTGTTTCCTAAGCATCCGCCGCGGCCAGAAATTCTTGTAGATCGCCTTCCAAGTTTCGCTCTATATCCCCCTCCTGCAGCATGCCGAGGTAATAGGATAGGTCGCGCCCATCAAACTGACGAGTGCTAAAGCCGTTGCCAAAGAAGGCCCATGGATTCATACTCCTATACTCGATGTCGTAGTCCTCAAACCGTGGCTCCTTCATGATCTCCATAAAAACAAGACGTGATGCCGGAAACATACAAAGCTGTCCATCAGCCCGGCCCTGTTTAAACCAGCTTGTACAACCGCTTGACCATGCCGTCCTGGCCAGAAATAGTTCAGCGTGCTCTGTTAATGCTTCAGCGAGGTGTAACTTCGGCGTCAACGACTTAATGTTCTCTTGTTGCATTTTCTTGATGACCTTGATAAAATTCTCGACGATGACTTCCAGGACAGAAAGGAACGAGCCGAGGCCGTGAGGCCCGTATGGCCCGCTGATGGTGAAATAATTAGGCACTGTGTTGTACCAATATGTAAGCTTTCCAGCATTGTGGGGAATATTTGGAGAATGGATGAGACTTACTATGCGGAACACCTATGGAAAGGTAGGACGTGATTTTTTGAGCCCACAAGTCCTGAACGTTGTGGCCGTTGGCAACGATGGGAAATCTAGGGATCCACGTTGTGTTGAAACTGTCACACATCAGCAGCAACTCACATTTGGAACAAAAGTGGCTCATACCCAGTAGCACAGATGATCGCATCGACATCGTGATGCACTCCGTGGCTGTCCACAAACCCGGTCTCGTCAACCTCTAATAACTGCTGTGTGAAGACGGTAACGTGATTCTTCGTCAACGCCTCAAGAAAACCCTCCCCAGGCTGTTGCGCGTGTCAGTATGTTAGAATAGGATCGTGGGTAGCTCGACGTGCTGACTCACCGTGGGTCGCCGACAACCCACCCCAAATGTCTTCGGGATCATAGCCTCGATCAAGTCTTCTCTTTCAGATAGCCGCCGTGTCATTTCTTCGACCGCGTACTTCACCATGGATGAGTAAGATCTTCACAACCAAGGAGTGGAGTCATTCTAACCTGTCTGACTTGGGTAGCTTCCGGTGTGCCTTTGATCATGAAATGGAATCTCTTGTTGAGTTCTGCCTCTACCATCTTGGAGTATTTGAGGCTTAGCTCAGGGTTTTCTTCGAGCATTTTCTTCTGTTTCGCCGAATCTATGCACGCACTGTTAGGCATTCATGGTGCTATCAAGACTTGGACCGCACACACATTCGAAATTCCCTCCGGTAGGTCCAGCATATTTTTGGGCGAACCCAGCAGTCACCCATGTGGGTGAGCGTATCCAGGTATAGAGTTTCTTGACTTTTGGCCCAAGGTCTGAAGTGATTTGTATTCCGCTACTTCCCATCCCAATAACGGCAACACGTTTATCATTTAGATCAAGGCCTTCATCATAATGAGCACTGTGCTGTAGTATTCCCTTAAAAGAATGAAGACCCTTGATGTCCGGCCACTGCCAGTTACTGCAATATCAAGCTTTCAGTCAGTATTCTAGACCAAGAACGGGGAATCCAGCCGAGTTTGACTTGCTTTAAATGGCCACTCCCATTGATAAGCACGTCGCATGTGTCTAGAATGTCAACACCTTCTGAGTCTCGGATGCGAACGTTCCACAGACCATCATCGTTATTCCAGGTGGCGCTGACCACAGTATGGTTAAACTTCATATACGACTTCAACCCATATTTCTCCACAATGTCGTTCAGGTACTGCCAGATCTCGGCTGAACCAGAATAGTATTTTGACCACTTGGGGTTGCGGGCCCAGGTGAACTGATAGCTCACTGATGGGATGTCGCAAGCACAGCCAGGGTAACTGGAAAATAAGCGGTCAATCGATTCTGCATTCTCAGCATGAATTAGTTGGGAATGTTACCGGTTCTCTAACCATGTTCCACCAATATCAGCATTCTTCTCATAGATTTGAACCGTTGTATTGGTCAGCGTGTCCTCCGCGAACTTGGAAAAGCAAATTCCTGATGCACCAGCGCCGATGAATATTACACGCATTGTTCTCATTGTCCCATACGGCTGCTCTAATAGCTTGTATCCTCTCGCGTTCTTTTCAGGCCATAGCTCTGCCGTCTTTGTCATACTTGCGCTATCTGAAGCCATGCGATGCCACTCCTCAAGTGCTGGGGACAGAGATCCTATAATTATGAAATGCTTTTCACCAAGCTTTTGTCCAACCGGAGAGAGGTATTGACGACTCCAGGCTGCCTTTATTCGATCGATATCAGTTCAATCGAACATTAATCAAGCCCTCTCTTATAAGGCCTGTAGTACTTCAACAGCTGTCATCGGCCCGGTCTGACGTGGTTCCTTTACGAGTCATCATGCCACATTTACCGCCTCTGAGTGTTTTAAAAGCATTTGGGTACACTTTGGTGAGAGAACAAATAAAAGCGGGTCATCGGGGAAGATTCTGCTTCCACCCTCATTTGACGGTTCGGCTCCGAAAAACACCTTTCGTTCGACTTGCCGGACTCAATAGAGCTTCCAGAGACCCCATGGCTGACGAGAGCAAATGCCTGCGCCAACACGCGTCGAACACATGGTCCCTGACATTGGGCTATATCATTCTTTTCACAGGCTTACACTTTTCGTTATCGCTCTGTAGGACGTCTCTCGGGGCCGGGATATTAGGCGAGTAAGCTCTGACCCCACATGCACAACCTGAACCGAGATTGCCAGCAGTTGTTCACAAAATCCAGCGAACCAGTTTTACCCACGATTTCAGCTTTGACAGCCGGCCCAAAGAAGAACCTCGGTACTACGATTCGAGTGTCAATATTGAGCGAACGGCTTGTTGTTTGGTGGAACTAAAGACAGAGTGGGCGAGTCTTTGGCAGCCGCGGCCCCGAGGTTTGGCTAACCGACCCCCATAGACCTTCCATGAGTGATAATAGTACGATCATATTACTCTCTGAAACGGCCTCATCGATACATCTCTTGTCGCAAATTCCGGTCCATCAAACAGGGCTGACAACAGAGATCCTACCAAACAATGTCGCCATATTCCGGAGCAAGCGCAAGCGTCCGATTGATCGACCCCTATCATGTCTGGCACTCGGGTCCTATTTTCTCGCAAGTCACCTCAACCACGTGCCCCGCGCGCATCGTGGCAACCTCTGGTCAGGTTGGAAAAGACGTTAATGGCAACCTGATCCAAGACCCGGTGGCTCAGATAGAGCAGGCATTTCTGAACTTGCACAAAGTACTGGCTGCTGCGGGAGCCAGAGTGCAAGATATTTTCAAACTAGTATGGTATGTGGTCGACCACGATCCGAACAATCGTCTATACAGGGCACCCCTTATCAAATTCTTGAATGGGCACAGACCAGCTACTACACTCGTTCCCGTCCCCACCTTAGACAGCCCAGGCTTTATCTTTGAGGTCGAGGCGTACGCTGCGGTTGAGCAATGCCCAATTCAAAAAGTTGATGTCGTTGTCGTTGGTGCGGGTCTCAGTGGCCTTAAAGCAGCCTACGATATCCAAAAAGCAGGATACTCGTGCCTTGTCGTCGAGGCGCGAGACCGCGTCGGCGGTAAGACGTGGTCTGTTGATCCACTTGGAAATGGTAATTACATAGATCTTGGCGCAGCTTGGTTTAATGATACAAATCAGTCGTACGTACACGAACTTGTCATGTCCCTAGGGCTGTCAATGGTTGAGCAGTACACTATTGGCAGCGTCATTCAAGAAGATCTGGGAGGAGGTCTGTCTACGTTCGCATATGGGACTACGCCTTCGGTATGCTGGAACAGAAACACTAGTAATAAAACTAACGATTTATCCCAGGCATTGGCAGAAGCTGGCGGAGCCGAGAACATATCCTCTATACTCAACTTAACAGAGACTATATGCCAAAATATAGATATTCACAATCATCTAGGGACTGAGACAGACCTGGACAAATATACTTTGGAGGCATGGGCCAGGAAAGAAGGGGCAGGTGAGAGTGCGCTTGCAGCTGTGCGAGTCTGGACTCGTGCTATGCTCGGCGTTGAGCCTTCCGAACTCAGCGCTTTATACTTTATGGACTACTGCAAAAGTGGAGGAGGATTGATTAGAATGAGATCTGACAAGAGAGATGGAGGACAGCACTTCAGACTAACTCAAGGTACGTTTTTCAATATGCCAGTCTTTTGGCGGACTCTAGTGGTATCCAGGAATTCAGAGTAATGACTAATAGGTACCCAATCAATTTCCAAGGGCCTGGCACACTTATTAGCCTCAGGGTCAGTCATCTTGAATTCTCCCGCTCGATCTATCGAGCAGCTGCCAGAAGGGGTTCTTGTATCGGCTGGTCGTGGCGATATTCTTTGTCAACGGGTTATTGTCTCGGTCCCTACTCCTTTATACAAGGAGATCACCTTCTCGCCACTTCTCCCCGAGGCTAAGCAGGCCCTCAGCCAGTCAAATAAACTAGGCTATCAGCTGAAGGTAATGATTGTTTACGCCGAACCATGGTGGCGTGCCGGTGGTTTGTGTGGACTGATGCAGTCATTCGAAGGTCCAGTCGCGGTGACACGAGACAGTAGTGTTGAAGGGAAGCAATACTCATTAACATGCTTTGTGCCTGGTGACTCAGGGAGAAAACTAGCTTCTGGTACTCAGAAGGAGCGGTTCGATGCGGTGCTAGCACAGATTGCGCGTGTGTTTGGACCTTTCGTTGGCGGCAAAGTACCACAACCGCTTGCTATGGCAGAGCATGAATGGGCCAAGGATCAATGGGCTCAAGGGTGCCCTTGCCCAGTTTCACCTCCTGGGGTCATGACACAGTTTGGACATGCTTTAAGAACTCCTCACGGAAAGGTGCATTTTGTTGGAACGGAGACCGCTTTCGAGTGGAAAGGATACATGGATGGAGCAATTCGTTCCGGAGAGAGGGGAGCAAAAGAAGTCATTCATATGCTAAGCAGACCCAACATCTAGTGATGACCGTCAATGGGGGGACAGAGTTTCGGGTAAAAGCGCAAGGAGAAGGACTGAAGGTTTAACAACCAGTTACAGTGGGCAAGATCACTTAAGAAAGATAGGTATAGAATGGAGCTGCAAAAATACCGTCGAAAATTACGGGATAAGAGACGTAGGCGTTGAGACTAGTTAGCAACTTATAACCCTCTTTTTTGTTCCACTTTCTTCTCAGCTTTACAGTAAAGAATTTTGTCCCATCATTGTACATGCAATCCTCGGAGTGAGACGAGTGAGTTTTAAGTCTTGTTACACCTAGGACCAAGTCTTCGGCGCCAATGCAACCGTCCATCTTTCTGGTGGACAGTAAGAGCTACTCCACTTGTTCGTCGTCCCGAGTAGAAGGAATCGATTTCATTCCACTAAAAGACGAGCTGTGTTACATATGCCCTGACCATGAATGCGATGGTCTTCGCTTCTCTTCTTGGAGCAATTACTTGCGACACTTAGAAGAACGAGCGGGCCTCACGAAACCCTTTTTCTGCGATCTCTGTGGCGGGAATTTCACAAGCGCACACGCCGCATCAAAGATGCCAGAGATACTGGCCCGAAAATAGATCACACATTTGAAGTCCGCTCTTCTCACAGAAAATTCGACCCTTCAAACACGACCTTAGATATAGCATGAAGTTGGTGATACACTCCTTGCGTGTGGCTCTATCGTGAAATGGTGAGATTGTTATAGACATATGCCTTGATTATAGGATTATAGATTGACATTCATGCCACCAACACCAAGGCATTTCATTCCCCAGCTGACTTCGAGCCAGATTTAATTGCAATTCAATTGTTTGAAGAAATTTCCCACATACGTACTGAGCAGGTGAACAGGAATCGAACTCTATACTCTTCACAGATATGTCTAAAACGCTGCAGCTCTGTAATAACATCTCTTATTACTTCACTTGGGATGGGAATTTTCTCCCCGGTATCTGGGTTGAATTGGGCGTCATAGAGCGATATACCTACCCTGTCAACAAAAGCTGTGGGTAAAATTCGCGCTGTGGGAGGAGATAGGTCTGAAATGGAGAAGCGAATTCCATTGCTTCATCCACGAGGTTCCGTCAGAGGGGCTGAGACCGCAGACTCGCTTGTAGTTGGAGGTTTGCTGTATACGCACCTTCCCATGTCCACCAAGGCAGTTAAGTAGTCATATTTAGTTGGATGGTAGTGGCGCATTTTTACAGATTAAGAAGCATATGCTAATCAAGGCTTAAGATGTTAGTCCGATTAGGCAAAATCTCAATATATTTCTACTGTGTCTGAAAAGGTAAAGATTATAGCTATGACGAAACGAAAATTGCAGGTTAAGCAGATACCCTGAGCTCGGAATGAGCCGGGAGACATATGCTTGGCTTGAACATCATAATTACGTCTATTATTTGCCTTTTCGACCGCTGTGCCAGTAATTAATATTGTAAGAGTTCTTGTACATATGTAAATGAAGGGGTCTGTGATATCATAGCCGCCTCCATATGGAACCTATATAATTAGTGGAATAATGAAAGTACGGGATCTTCTCGAGCTGATGATGAGCTGACTACCCTTTCCTCTCCCATACCTTCCAGGATATTTATCTGCGAAATTCCTAGAGCCTTTAGAGATACTATTTTCTATTTGGTAAAAGGCTTTTGCGGCCCAGAACCAGTAATTTTTAAATATATTTTGCGTCCGTCATCGTCGGTCCCTTCGCCTTCCAATATCGAAGTCTCATGGGCCATGGTTAGTGATGTCAGTTTATCCTACGCCGACAAAGACAGACGTATTCGGAACAGCACAGAAAAACGCTCTCCAATACTCAGTTTCTTATGGCCGCTGATCACGAATCTGTTAAGACTGTGATCACCGCGATTGCCATTGGAATCAACAGCTGTCAGGTCCGCTGACCATCAATTTTCTATCGTGTGAGCGACGATCACTATGCCACCCACGGGCGGGCGGAAGATGCGTGGAGGATGATGAAAGTTATCTCTTTTCAGTGATGATACTACAACCACAAATTAATGAGACAAGAAAGGGCCCCAAAGAGCGTGGAAGAATTTTGCGGAAACAATCTCAGGGGAGATTGACGTTAAGAGCGAGGTCGTGGATCTATTTGGATATTTACTCCTTTTCGCTCGCTGCGAGGCTCGGGCTGATGACTCGATCGCTTCGTCTATTCGTGAGACTAGGAGAGAAATCACTTGCATATAGGCGGAGTTGCCCTTCTGGCGGGGTATGTGAAAAGGCCAGCTTTATGGGCCTGGGAAATAGTGCGCAGAATTTGTATGGGATGTCGTCATTGCTCGGGCTGACTTGCTCGGCACCTTTGCATGAGTGGTGTGTGAAGCTTGTAGATGTGCTCGGGCAATATTTCGCAGTGCTCCAAGACCGCGTGTTCTGTTTACTCCATCAATGAACGGATGCGATTTGCCGCCCTCGTGACCAGGGGCACGTACGCCTCGGCTTATCAGCCTCACATCAGCACGGGCATCTAGGTCCATCTGACCATTGAAAATCGTGCGTATAGTGATAAAATTAGTACTACTAGAATCTTCCCAGTAAGCACCGTTCAAATATATTCAGTTTTAACATATTAAGTAAGAAACTATGGGTGCCAGCAAGCTGGGATAATACTTCCTATGTAGTTACTAGTTAGGATTATGTTGACGCCTACGTGGAGCGACCCAACTGCTATGACGTAGTTAGTCCCACCAGATTTCGAGATAAAAGACCTGTCCGCGCTACCAATCGCTCGAAGAATATTTCTTCGTGCTACACTCCAGCTAGTCTACCAACATGGTTCAGCGTGAAGAGGAACAAAGTCCACAAGCCACTGCCAGAATTACCACAAAACTCCCTGACCCACAGAAGAACCCAAAGCGGTTCAGCGAATTCGACTTGCTAGGCAAGGTATTCATCGTAACAGGCGGAGGACGGGGGCTAGGGCTATCATTGGCCGAGTCATTAGTTGAGGCTGGGGGTCAAGGTGAGTCCTTAGCCTTTCAAATATCGAACTCGTTTCTGAGCGTTTCTGTTTATTTGCAAAACTTCGATAGATGGTCCCTACATTTCCAATTCTGTGAACGAGGAGAGGTACAGTTCTAATGAGCACAGTCTACTGCTTGGACCGCCTCGCAGAACCAGATGAAGAGTTTAATGAAGTCGCTGCCCGTTTTGCACCTTCATTTCAAGGCACTCTCCGATATGACCACGTGGACGTCCGCGACACGCTTGATCTCGAGAGAGTCATTGAGTCGATTGCATGCAAGCACTCAAGGCTTGACGGCCTTATCGCCGCGGCAGGCGTTCAGCATATCACTCCCGCTCTCGAGTATGCTCCTGACGAAATGATGAGAATGATGGACATCAATTACAAGGGTGTCTTTTATGCTGCCACAGCATGTGCCCGCCAGATGATCCGGTATGGATGCATAGGCAGCATCGTTCTCGTAGCCAGCATGAGTGGTTTTGTCGCCAACAAAGGGCTGATAACTAGTGTGTACAACTCGAGCAAAGCAGCTGTGGTCCAGTTGTCAAAAAACCTGGCGATGGAGTGGGGGCGGGCGATTAAGCACAAAGACGGCGAAATCATTGGGGGAATCAGAGTAAATGCCCTGTGCCCAGGCCATATAATCACGCCGATGGTCGAGAAGAACTTCGAAGAGGCTCCGGGGTTAAAGGAACTCTGGGAGAAGGAAAACATGTTGGGCAGGTTGTCGTCTCCCGCAGAGTACAGAGGAGCAGCGCTTTTCCTGCTCAGCGACGCAAGTACCTTTATGACGGGGGCTTCGTTGGTGATTGACGGTGGTCATACCGCTTGGTAAGTAGTCAGCCTTGTTTCCAGTGGAAGACAGAAGACGATGAAATGTCTTTTCCGGCCGTTGTAAAACCAATGAAGCCGTAGAAGGCATGGTCTCGTCAAAGAAGCGATTTGGGAACACTATCCAGATATATGTTCTTCAGCCCATTATGTTATGTAGTCCATCTATCGCCCACTCTGGTGACCAAGTCCTTCAATAGTTTCATAGTCTGCCACCTTTTCGGTCATGGCCCCGTATTGCTTCTTGACGCGATCTCGCTTGCCATCCCGCATAGAAACGAGCAATCTTGAAATCTGCACAATGTCTGCATATTGCTCGTTCGCCGCTGCATTTCGTCTCTGTGTCGACATGGTTCGCATGCGTGCGTGAACCGCTGTCTTGTTCCCAGCCTACCTGCATCTTCGCCCGCGGAATCCCTGGATCTCTTTAATCTCGGAACGGCGACTTTGGCCGCTTTTTGAGAGGACTCGGCTGCCACGGTTCGTGGGGAGGGCGGAATGCGAAACTTGGCATCGCTGATAGGTTCGTTTACCATAATTCATAAACGGTACAATCAATAGTTGTCCGCCGAGCCAAGCTCAGGTCATTGCGACTGGTATGATTTGTTTCTTCCGGTGGACGATCCATCTCTTGCTCAATCTGACGCATGCGGTGCGGGTTCACATTTTAGTCGGCAGACGCAAAAGCGGCGCGGGTTTTCTGACTTCGTGGAACGAGAGAGGTTTCTGCGATGTATATGAGTCGTAGATAATCCCTCCGCATGTAGCCTCCTAGCCCTAAATCTCGGCAGGCTTGGGTATTTGCGAGTGGTTGTTTGTATGCAGGCTCTTCCTCAGTCGCTCATATTGGCCGTGTCAGTGCTCTTCTCCATGACAGGTATCGTGATGTGAAGCACCGCATCCGAATTGGACAACATCTCTGAAGGGGATCACGCGAGCAACACCTTCCTCATCGAGAATCAGACGAAGGTGACGTGGGGTTGAGGGTCGCGAGAGGTCGACTCGGCCGGCAGGCCCCTGGGTTATGGGCACCGCTCGTCTCGTTTGCTCTAACGGATGCAATGGATGTGTTAATAATATCTTGGGCCACCCCAGGTATGATACGGTGCTCGTAGCACTGCCTTCTCGTTGCAATCTCCGCGCAGGGGTGGTTCACGAAACCCATGGCGTTGTCCCGTTGGGCTCGCTGGGGGAGGAGATCTTATGAGTAGTGCAGTAGAGTCCGTACACTCGGAGGAGTTGTCTGAGCGGAGATGAGTATGCGTATGCATTCCTGCTGATCGGCTTTATAATTTTGCTGGAATCGTTAGAAGAGCTGAGAGTAGGGCTGGGGGGTGACAGAGGGCTATAGTTCTCGAGTTGGGGGGGGATGCTACCCATGCTGCTATCGACGCGAGCCTGGTGATAGGGCGCAGGCTTCAGTAGGAAGCTCTCCCGCTCACCGAACTCCTTCTCATCCGACCCGCTCATCTCGAGATCCTCGTACGTCTTGTTCGACATTGAGGTTTCATCGTGGGATCGAAGGGTGCATAACGAAAGGCACGAGTTCGGCTATCTCATAGGATGACGGAGATGAGAAAGAAAAAACCTGATCGCTTGGGGGCCTGCTTGATACGAGAAGGCCGTTCGTCTTCGCGAGAAACAGATGCGACAATCGAGACGGCAGGTCTATAACTTAAAGTCAAATACGACAGGAAGCGAGTAAAAAGAGAGGGTTGATGGGACCTCGTCAGCAAACTTGACAATTTACTCTCTTTGATGCTGCAGAGGAAAGGGCTGAGTTGCGAAGGCGACGCGTTAAAATCTAGGTGTAATAGACACGAGGTTTGGCGGATGAGGATAGGCCGAGTGGTTAATCCCCTGGCTTGAAATAGGGGGAGTGTGGCTTGACTCAGGCTTAAATTACGAAACCCCATTGTGGCCCATCACTATCGCCGTATTGTGTGACGGGATATGCAATTAATGACCTAAGTCGCTTGACGTAGTATGTAGCCCATATGGTAGATATCATAAGAAATGGTGGCAGATAGAGGTTGACATGTTTCGGGAAGGCTCTTGACATTTCACGAAGAACGGTGGTAGAGTTACTAGAGTACCATGAAGAATAGTGATGATGCTATGTGAAATAGTGGGATTTCTCCAAAGAACAATGGAAGTTGAATGAAAAATTTGTAGAGAGCTCCACGAACAGCGGAGGCAGAGCATTACTAGGAATAGTGCATTTCTCTTGGAAAATGGTGCTATCAAGTAGGAGTTTCTTAAAAATAAGTGGTAGGTCCATTATAACTGGGGGAGTTAGAAGTTTGTCGGCCTTTTCAATAAAAGTCTAAGGTGCCGGGTCGGACGTTTGATCCGGCCTTCAAAGCCACTAGTCTCATCCACCAATAAGGAACAAGGACCGGAAAGATTCTCCAGGCATTCGAGAGCCGCGATTGTGGTTGACTGCAAAGCTACGTCAATATAGTTCGAATCCAGTACTAGCGTTTTAAGTTCGGAGTGACTTCCCCAGGCGTTGAAGGATCAGTCTTTATGTCCCGATCACACAAGACACCTTCGCATGTAGCAACTAACTAGGGTAACGAAAAATCCGGCGGGCTTGGCGTGCTAGCTGTGTGATGGGGCCTGTTCTTCCTCGTTTGCTTCACCATCTATGATCCATGACCCCATCCACGCCAGAGAAACAGTTTAATTCATGTTCAATGTGCACCGAGAGGGATAACTCCCGGATTCGCACTGCCTTTGATAGGGCATCTAGTACGACTGACACGTCACTACCTTTGGGCTTTGGCTCATTTGTAGACAATTACGTTGATCTCTTATCTATTCTCGTGTCGGATCCAGAAACTATTTCGTTCCACACTTCTCGCGCCCCAATAGGTTGGATCTTTGGGCCATAAACCCTTCCTTTAGATCTCAACAACCGCCTTCATGACACGCATGCAGTAAGGCGCAGCACATATTGGTTCAACCTGCATACAACCGTGGCACCCTTCAAGCGACACTTCGACACCACTTCCACAACTCACAGATACATGAAGCCTAATCACTATCACGCCCGACCACACGCCGCACACATGCCGCCAATTTGATCTCGTTATTTCTTGAGACACCAACTTGGCCATAAATGCTTTGCAACAGGTCCGTCTTTACACCTTTTTCTACACTCATTTCGCTTCCGAGGAAGCAGCCTGCATATTGACACTACAATGATTCCCGTAGGTGTAATTCTCAGAAGCCAGATGAGGAGTTGTACGCGTCCTTCAAACGGACCTTTCCTAGTATATGCTCTGGATCATCCTCAGCTCTGTCAAGGACGACGGAAAGGCCTACTTGCAGATCGCCACCTTTAAGAGAGCCTACTGTAGATGAGCCCACCGAGTCGCAACGGTATCCATTAGTCCACCTATCTTCACTTTCTGGTCGCCTTGAAAGTTATCAATCTTCCTGTAATGTCTCCAACCGACCTGTCGCCTGAGTACGATGGCGCTGACTATTTTAATAGACCTTTTGATAGTCAGTTAGACGCCAAGGAGCAAGATGAGACTCCCAACCCTTTCATCGATGCGTGGAGATTGACACCATCACGGATGGATCCCAACTCTTACATGTTCGCGAATCAGCCTTCCAGCTACTGTATGTCCACCCCAGGCGGGTTTGGGGCTCTCTACCCCTTCCAGGCAGGCGACCTTCACATACCTGGGATGGGTATGAATACGCCGCTGTCCCTACATCTCGCCCACAAATTACACGCTCACGACTCAATTATGCAATTCCAACGGTTTGATCCTCACTTCCTACATCAGCCGCACACATTCCAGGATGCATTCTACCACCAGCAACCTCAACAACTTATTCTCCAACTGCAGCCGGAGGCCTTTGCACCTCAACCTGGGTACGCGGCGATGGACGAGTCTCCCAACAAAACCGCCTCAACACAGGCCGAATTAGGCATCGTACCATCAACAACAATTCAACCTCCACAACCGTCTATGTCAGGGAATATCGGCTTGCAGACATTGCCCATGGCGGGGAAGTCAGTCTCTTCGTTACGAGGAGATACCTGCGCTGACAAGACGAGCAGACTTCGATTTCATACGACGCTGAACGCTCCGACTGCCATGGTTCGACACTCCGACGAGATTCCCATCACTTATCTAAACAAAGGTCAAGCATATACAATGTCAATATTCGATACGACACCACCACTTCTACAGCCAAATGTCGCTCTAAAATATCGTACTTATGTTCGAGTCTCTTTCGAAGACGAACAGCAAAGAGCCCAACCCGGAGCTTATTGGAAACTTTGGAAGGAAGGTCGTGCTTTGAATGAAGCCCATCAACGGGGTGGCAAATTACTAGCGGTGGAATATATCGATCCAAACCGGCTGGAGGTTGAAGAATCGCGCCAATCTCGAATTCAGCTCGAAAAGGCATCGTTTGATGGATTTTGTGTGACTTGGTTTCCCGTTGGGGACCCGAACTGCTCGATATCTATCCGATTCAACTTTCTGTCTACGGACTTTAGTCACTCCAAAGGCGTCAAAGGTACTCTACTCCTACTTTGTGCAAAGACCGAACTTCTCACCACCCAGACGACTGCATCTAATGAACCCGAGGTCTGTTTCTCGAAAGTTAAACTATTCCACGACTATGGCGCCGAGAGAAAGCTTTCCAGCGATATCGCACACATCAAGAAGACAATAGGCAAGCTTAAACAACAAATTGCCCAAGCTGACGCTGGGCTTGGAAATGCTGGAAAGAGGACGAGAAGCGGATCAATGGCGGAAAAATCCAATTCTCGAACCGGTAAAGTCTTGAAACACAAACGAATCTGCTCGTTAGACACGGAAGCAGATGGTCCAAAGTTCTCAGTAGAGGATGATCTTCAGATGGAGCTGTTGAGAATGCAAGGCATGCTCTCTTCCACACAACCTGTGAGCGTCCTTTCCTTGCGCGGTGAACCTGAGGATGATCCAGATCGTCATCTGGTCAAACTTCCTGTTGATGACTCTGAGATGATAGAGGCTGTTCGTACGACCACATGGGTGTCGAGACAGAGTGCTTCCGACTCGCCAATATCCAACACAGCTCCTCCATCTACTACCTCTACATCACGGGCAACTCGAAAACAAAAACACTCAGAGATGCGACAATCAGCCATACAAGAGGAACCGGACAATTATCACATCAATGAGGGTAGTGTAAGAACATCGGTATCAGCATCTCGTCCAGTCAAGATCTCTAAGACAGACGTTGAATCTACATCTAATCACTTTGCGTTCGACGTGGACAGCGGCTACCAGCTTCCAACAGTGAGGCCAGTACGACCAGGTGAGTTTTCAACATCGGCAAAGAATACCAAGCTGATTCGACTACAGTTGCATGCCTTTATGTACGACAAAAGGACGCTGTTAACGAATACTACCGTGCCGTATATGTCATGCAACGGACGGTCAAAGATCTGATCAACAACATATCACGAAAATTTGATATTGACCCTCATCGAGTTACTCAGGTGACGTACGTCAATTCCCAAGGCGTACATATCATGGTCAATGAAGACATGGTTCGAGAACTTCCAGAAGGGCAAGATATGATTGTCGAATTTGTGCCAGTACAGACCGACCAACCAGTCAACCAAGAATTTATCGCGCTAGCTGTAACCGAGGCGATGGTCGATGGAGAGATCATCCCCGCGGAAGGTTGGATATCTGACCCTCTGGAGATGTGGCTGAACTTTTGACCCATTCTTGAGGTACCTGGGAGACCCGGAACTCATTTGCATAGATGCTGGAGATCGTATCCATTGTCCCGGTAATGATCACAATCAGCTTGCGGGTAGCGATGATTGCCCAATAGATCTTTCTTCAGGAGATGCGGTCGCCGCCAGTGGCTGTGGCCTGGCGAGATTGATTATCATTCCAGCCAATTTTGAACAGATCCTGGAGGACGAAGACACGCGGAAGAGGCGAGTAAGACCGCTCGTGTCGGGTGAGCGCTGTTCGTTCCGGTAATGAACTGACCTGTGTACAGTATGTGTTGATGTAAGATCGGATGCAACCCCTGAGACTCGCAATTGCGCAACGGATGGTGCCCGTATGAGGTATCACGAACATGAGTTTCAGGTAACTGACAAGTCTAAACACTCTGCGATCCTTGAATGATAAAGCTCTCACGGTTGAGAACTGTCTACATAAACCTACATGCCGCTCTTATGTTCTGAAGATTCCGATGAGTACCCATTAGGAACCCGTCATCTCACTCCTTGATGTTCAATCTGTAGGCTAAACGGCGATCTCCCCCTTTTGTAAGTTGTTTTGGAAAACAAGTCTTAAGCTGTGCTTTGCCACAACCTTCGAATGGGGTGAGCTTCCATCCAGACTCATACAACCTCACTTCGAATTGCTACTTCTTAGTGAGCCTTCCGATATAAAACCCCCTCATCCGGGATCCTTATGCCTACAAAGGCTCTCCTTTCGTTATCCTGCGGCTTCGGCGACATTCAGTGCCGTGACAAGCTGGTCGCAAATGGCTGACAAGTGGTCATCTATGCCCGAGGAAGGACGAAGACGAAGTGGCCGAAGTCAGTCTTCAAGTGCCATCAATTTAACCATGTGGCTGCCCAGTGTCCATCACCGCAACCAGTATGCAGCCGATGCGCTGGTGCCGGACAGACCCATCGCGAATGCACCAACGACCGAGTCAAGTGCGCCACATGTGATGGCTTTCACTCGACGTTCGACCCGAGTTGTCGACTATACAAAGCGGCATGTGAGAAGCTCGTCCCACGTCAATCATGAGGAAGTATTTCCAGATTCTTCAGGCCAACCTACGCAAGACGCCCGAAACGCAACTAAGCTTACTGAATGACGAAGACCTGCACGATTTTGGACTATTGCTGATTCAGGAACCACAATGCTGGCGCATTGACAGCAGCAGGTGATCACGGCACCACAGCACCACGCATACTGGACTCCATACGTCCCGGCAGTGCACCATGAGGAGGGCCGCTGGCCTTTCCGGAGCATGATATGGGCACATCGAGACCTCGCCGTCAAGCAAGTCCCGACATCATCGCCGGACATCACGGCGGCGATGACCGAGGTGGAAGGACGCAAGATACTCGCCATATCAGTCTACATACCACAGCAGCAAGAGGATGTCGGGGATGCCCTGTCAGCGTATCTGGACTGCATCAGAGGGGTCATCGAGAAGACGCGGCGAGAACAGAGTCCACAACAAATCGAGGTCATCATTGCGGGAGACTTTAACCGACACGATCAGCTCTGGGGAGGAGACGAAGTAGGAACATCACCCGGAAGGAGAGGCGATTATCGATCTGATGTCCGAGCTGGAGCTCAACAGCCTGCTCCTGCGAGGCACCATCACATACGAAGGCGCAAGGGGACAGAGCACGATAGATCTGGTCATGGCTTCTACAAGCCTATCGGATGACTGCATGCAGTGCGATACCCATCCCAATGAACATGGATCAGATCATCGATCCATTCAGACCAGCTTCAATCTCTTGCGCCCAGAAACGACACTCAAGCCACGCTTGTTGCTGAGGCATGCCGCGTGGGACCGCATCCGACAAGCGGTGACCCAACAACTGGAATAGCTGCCGGACGAGGTGGACGACCTCGACCGGTACACCGATCACTTTGTCAGCATCGTCACTGAAACCGTGCAGAAGCACACACCGTACACCAAACCAACATCGTACACGAAGAGATGGTGGACCGCGGATCTGACCCAGCTACGACGCAACTACACATACTGGAGGAACCAGGCCCGCTCTCACCGACGACAAGGCGTAGGGGATGATGCACTGGAGGCCCGAGTGCTCGAGCTGAGGAGAGAGTACCACCGGAGCATGCGGGTGCAGAAGAAACAGCACTGGGACACGTTCCTAGAAGATAGACAGAATATTTGGCAAGCGTGCCACTACCTCCAGCCCGACTCGACAGCCGCATTCGCCAAGATCTCAGCCCTCAAGACGGGAGAGAGAGACGGTCGAGGACGACGAGGGCATCGCCCGAACGTTGATCACTGCATTCTTCCCGGAGGGCCGAGCCGTGTCAGCGACGTTAGGCGACCCTGAAGATTATGGTCAACTCCCAACCGTCCCACTGACGATGATTGAAGTAGAACGAACCATCCATCACGCCAGCTCCTGGAAAGCGCCGGGAACCGATAGCATGCCGGCGGTGGTGTGGCAGAAATTATGGGCGGAAGTGAAAGAGGTCATCTTTCGTATCTTCCGCCAGTCACTAGCCACAGGGCGAGTAACGGCTAACCAACACCAAGTCCGGCTCAACCCCAACCGCGAAACGGCTTCTAACACTCGAGCTTTCGTATTCCGGAGCGTCAGCTGAAGGGTCAGCTGAAGCAACTCCTCATTTTATGCCAATTGAAGGCACGTAAAAACAGCAAACGAAATGCACTATTGTGGTCATCAGATCAAGTAGAAACTTAAAACAGCTCGAGCAAGGCTGAAAGTCTTGATCAGGCTCCGGTAACATGTTGACCCTAGAAGCCTTAAATGAAGGGAAAGGTGAATCGATGATGTAGTGATTGCTCGATTTCCGAAATTGACTGAATTATTATTACTAAACAGTGACGTGAAAAATCATTCCGTTCTTTGCAAACGTTTACCCTAAACAGTCTACAGCCCATCTTCGGAAATTTGCACCACAGGACGTTACAACTAACGGATGCATAATTTCTAATACGGAAGCCTTCGTATTAGGGCTTTTTCAGCTGGAATCAGCTCCAGTCATCGTGGCGCCCGGAGAACCAGTACAACATGTGTGAACGCAAGGAAAGACGACATAAAAGGGGACGTATTATTGTATCTTCCTATGAAACCACGATGGACTCCGTCGGGTGCAGTAATCTTGTAGAGTATGAGGGTATTATTTGCGATTTCTTTTACCAGTCATTGGTTGATAGCGGAATTGTTTCGCAACTCTAAGAAGATTGATCGGAGGACGCCGCGCGAATCGCAGAGCATCGAGAATCCTGGATGAGCCATCCACGGTTATCTTTTTATGTAAGGCTTCACCACATTACATCAGGACGAAGTTTTAGCAAGTAGTCCACTACGGTGAGGTATACTGTAGCCCTTGAGCGTTATCAAGTTACCCAATTTGTCTCAGTGACTCAGACCCTATTGGCCGCTATAGGCGGTGACTGGCGCGGGCCAATCAAAAAATT